>NW_018405643.1:1302140-1369671 GCF_002113885.1 Mizuhopecten yessoensis
AGGAAAAAGAAAAGGAATGAATAGGCATAGATATTCTGTTGCAAAAAATATCATATTGATGAATTCTAGGGATAGATACCAGAGACAGGGATGTCAAACTATACTCATATAGTACTTAAAAATATATTACCAGAACCAGCAAAATATATTGCCAGAGTACAGGGCAGTTTCAATAGAATTAACTCATAATTAACATATATTCAAAATATACATGTGTATGTATGTACGTACATCTTTATAACTACACTTGTATTTAAAATTAGTCCACACGCTCTATTAGCCGCATCCAATTTTTCCCAGTATGCAGTAAATTTCTGCATATAGCATTCACCTTTAGCAGTTGCAATATAACTTTGTACAGTGTAATGGTCCTTCATTTTAAGAATTAAAGAGTTGTTATTCAACATTCTATTGTTACATCTAGAACTGTAAATGTATTGCTTAATTATTAAAAGTATTTCGTTATCGCTCGTATTAAACCGTTGTTTGTGTAAACAATCCTAATATGAAAGTGATTTTATTGTATTGGAAAGGAATTAGCAATGCATCTAGGATAGATTCAAAACTTTGCAAAAAAGACAGAACTTCTTGGCATTCCTATAATAAGTGCACTATAGTTTCTTCAACTTGATTACAAAAAGTACATAGAGGATTATCTGAGATACCTACTTTAGATAAAAAAAGAATTTGTTGTCAGTATATGATGCGAAATTCGAAACTGAAGCCATTGTAGCTTTGTATTAGAAGTAACTTTGAAAGGGATTAGATGTATTCGTTTCCAGTTCTGGTCATTGATGTCAAGTTCAACATTCCATTTAACCTGCCCAGTTGGAATTATTTTGCTATTTACCAGTGTGTTGTAAAAACGTTTTGAGCCTTTAGCAGAGAAAATAAAACTTTCCAGATTAACTGGAATATATGGAAAAGAAATTTTTAAAAATGTCATCTGATTACCTGCTAACGAATGTCTTACTGCAGCCATAACACCATGGAAAGTTAGAAAATCTGTGTTTATTTGGAATAAATCTATAAAATCCGGAAAATTGAAGAAAGAGTTATCCTTCTTGAATAAATCACTGATTATAACTATACCTTTGTTATACCATTCTCTGTAAAATACTGACCTTCTACCAACACATATTTGTCTATTAAACCATATTGGAGTTTTCATGACCTCTTTCCTTTTTCCATATGGGTTTTCCTTCTCAGCCTTTCTTAGTCTTTCCCACATATACATTTTACAGATTGATACACATTTTGTTAAAGTACATTAATGAAAGCAACTAATAAGCATTTATATTTTTTTTGGCCTTCATATGGAACACATTTTTAGTTTGTGTGAGAATGACTGATTCTGTGAACAGACCCTCAAAACTCCTAGAGATATTTCTCGGAGCCACCACCACTGTTTTGATATATTCTTTGTTTTCCTTATGTGATGGAAACCAGATATGTTTGAGGTACCGACATTTCAGTACTCAGTTGTTTTGGGACATCCTAAAAGTTGTGTCAATTTCTTATAAGATTTGTAGCACTTCGACAAGTTTAAGTTTCAACTTTGTGTATTTCTTTTTTATGTATCATTTGTGCTGCTTTTTTGTCATGTGTGCTACTTCTTTCATTTTTTTATTTTTTTTTTAATTCTGCGTTTTTCATGATTTTCTTTTAAACGTCCCAGGATTAATAAAAAAAAGACATTATCGATTGTTTATTTCTGTATTGGACAAGTTATCGGTCCTGATCAGCCTGCCACAATGGCCCTGAGGCGAAAACAGGCCTCGAGCTAATAAATGAGATATTCTCTCATACTCATAATTCAATTAAAGGACTCCTTAATTCTTTTAAGCATATTATATTTGTTTTTTTATATATTGCTATTAATTAATTTCAGACGTTGTATACACACAATAATCAGAATCATCTGAGAAAAAAGAGGCTTAAATCAGGTCCGAACGGTCCAACCGTTTGGAATGCAATAAACACCGATAACGAAAGTGTGATTGTTGCTAACGCCATGAACGGTTTGATTTTCAACACTGTCAACCAATTAATCATGAAGATATATATAGATATCTCCATTCACCAAACGGAATATAAACATCACGCACCTGCTTCAACCATTACCGGAAGTGAACTCGAATTTACCGCTTCGTTTTAACATTGAATTGTTTGATTTCAGTTAAATTTAAGTAATAGCAACAGATAATGATTAAATGTGTTATTAAATCATATTGATTCAATAAAAAGCAAAAATGAAAATAGCAAAAGAAGAAAAAGATAACATCGTACATACGAGATGTTTGGGTTTGCATTTGACCGTAGCGGAAGTAATTCCAAAAGGTCACAGACCGAAATGTAATTCATGCCATACAGGCCTGCCGTTTGTTTACAGTTTTATATGGCTTATTGCTCATACGTATTGGACTTATTTCACAGAAGGTAAGTGAGATTGTATCATCACCATTATCTACGTTGTATTTATATCGTCTCTATGTTAGCTAAAGCTCCAGAAAAACGCACCAATCGTTTAGCGGTTTATGCTTGTTTCATCGTTTGACAGCAGACTCCGAATCCCTGCCCCTCCCCACGTTCTTGTGTACGGTACACACACGGTCCGACTCGGCCCCCTGTGTCGATTCCGAGGTTCCTCATAATACATTTTCAATTGTAATTAAACTGTGTTTGTGTTAAATATTCAATTATTTGTCCTGTTTATGTTCCATTTCTCCTAATGATATGATGTCATGCTACTAAAAGTGATTTCATATTATAATGAGATTCAGAGTTGAGTAACGATATCTTCATCAGCGCATTTCTCTTATTGCTATGCATTGCAATGTACTGTTCAATATAGCCTTATTGACTATTAACATTATTTAACATCAAATGAAACAATTTAATTAAGTACAGGCCTTTTTATCTTTCTGATACTGAAATTATGACAATACGTACACTATACAATTAACATGTTGCATCGTGTCTCTACTTTATGGGGATATTTTTGTTATGTTTGATGGAGGATTTAGTTTAGACTGACTGGAAAAGTGTACACTCTATAAAGAAAGGTATTACTGTGAGGTCCCAGAAACAGTAGTGTATACATTTTTTGTTGTATTCCAATAGAAACTGTCACAATACAACCGATCAAACCCATAGTCAGTATACATTTGCAGGACTCTGATATGATGTCTTACAGGCCTACTGTGTTGAAAGAGGAATCATATTGGGGCCACATAAAACCACATGTATGTCATATCTTACCAAAATCACAAGGTACAGGCCCAAGTAGTAAGACACAGAAAAATCGCTGGCACTAGAATTTAGTTGGTGTACGATGTACTATTTTTGAAATTATTTTCCCAAAATGTTCTATATAAATGTATGCCTAAGAGTACTGGTGAATGAAACTATGATAATATTATACCGTCTCTTGTAGAAAGTCTGTGAGGAGAGAATCTTTCTTTCCTCAGACATGCAATCAATGATTGGAATAACGTTAAAACTACACCCTGATATTGTATCAGCAGATACTCCATGTTTAAGCTTCCTTTCAATATTAAAATTGTTCCTTTCATGCTATTGCCATAACATATGTACACATGACATAATCTTCAACCTGTTGAACGAAGTTGGTCATAAACTGGTAGCAGTAATGAGGACCGAAAGCCTCAAAATTACACCTGCCGGTAATCCTCAAAATTAAAAGCTTGATTAAAATTGTGTATAGTCAATTCAAGTCAATTTTGTTTATTGTAGTGTCATATATTATATCACAACTACATCGTACAAGTATATAGTTACACAGTATAAAAACATATTGTTACATAGCAGTAACATCTTAATGTAAAAATATATAGACATACATGTACTATCATAATTTTGTGAAGAACAGTTATAATACGTAATATATTAGTAAATTTTAATCATTAATTCAGATGTGCTCTGTAATCTGAGGTTATTTTAATTATAAGCAGTTCAATACTTATATTTGCCATTTTTTGAATCTGTTCATCTCATTAAAATTCAATTACACTTATTATTATTCAGCATTAAGTTCATGTATTAAATGTATGTATCGTGTATGCTTGCAATTGTTCAATGAATAGAACAGCCATCGCTCAGGGAGGGTCAGTGGTATCTAAAGTAACAATTATGATGTCATAATAATGATGATGTCATTCAAACAATCAGTCCATGGCATTCATAGCCTGTATGCAATGCCAACTGAATTTGGTTGGGTTATATAGTGGCAATGTCATATACCCTGGTAAATATATCTTATTCAACTCTTGTTAGTAATACAAAATGTATTAGATTTACCTCAGAATGATAATTATGTAGTGATATTTATTCAATATCATTATAATACAATGTAGTAATACCAGTAATATAATGAGTCTGCTGTAACTCTTACAAATACTGACTAATTCCTCTAGCTGTAGTGGCTCTAAAAAATCAGCAAGTGACCATAATTTCTAACCAATTTATTCCATAATTTATTATATATCCATGATTCTTTTTGTTTGAAATAAAAATTAACAAGTGATATACCCTTTATAAATATATATATAATTGCATTGGTACATGTTTTTGATATTGACATGGTTTAAAGTGATAACTACAATGATATGACAGGTCTCTGCATTAACTTTTAAAATTACTTCTTGCCTGTAGGGCAAGTTGAAACCAAATCTGACCTGCCCAGATCAACTCTTGACTTGCCCTGGGCAAAAAATCACAAAGTTAGAAAACTATTAACCCTAGTATTCATAGGAAGAAATGAGTATCGGTTAGTTTATAATTATGAGCATAAAAATTAGAAGAACTTTACTGAACTTCTTATTTGATCTTTATGCTACAAACATTCAGCTGGTACATTTGTTTTCTGTAGTGCTGTTGCCTCAGCATGGTTTGAATTGTTGAAAAGCAATAAAACAGCACCAAACAAGCAAACTATGCCTGAAATTCTATTTAAATTAAATGAAAGAAAGCTGTCACTGCAGCTACAGAAAAAGATCGACAGATTTCTTTGCGACTCTGTGATCCAGAAATGTTCGCAATATTTGGCCAACAAAATACAAGGTCTGAATTTCAAAGAAGAATTGTTGCTCTTTATTGATAAACAAGAATTCACATTGTCATCATCGATCTGACATTTTGTACCTATTTTTCCTCATGTTTTTTTTGTGTTTTGCCAGAACTTTTAGACTTAGTAAACCAAAATGGTTGCATCGCGTGTACACATGCTTTCATTGAGCTCTGTTATGAATCCATGCCTCAGGGATGCTTAAGTCTCTTTTTACATGCTACTCAGACAATGACAGAAATTGTCATCGTGACAATGGACTACACTTTACTACTTTGAATATGGATTGTCATAATAACCCTATACTGAGTCTTCATCATTATGAATATAGAGAAGTCAAGATGGTAAGATAATTAAAACTTCAATCAACATGCCTATTTTAACATCTTCTTTGATATCTTTAGTAATAATATGAAGTATCTTATTGATTCAAAATGATTTTTAATGAATATATATTACCTTTATTTTTCCTTTGCCCGGTCGGCCCAGCTTAAGTGATGAAGACATTATAAGGTTGCCTGACATGGGGTTGTACGTACGTATACCTGCCCCGGGCGGTCGGGCAACGCTAAATTTGTCAAGTCATGTATATATGGGCGACACATCATGGGTGATAGATCACACAACTAAATTCTGCATTCTCATTGAATGGATATTGTATACTCATGTGGAGGCTGATGGTTTGTGGGGTTGACCGTGAGTTACTATTTTCAAATACAGCAGGTCAATATCCCTTTATGACATCACTTTAATTAATTGTAACATCACAAGGCCCTCTGTCAAATGCAGTTTTTTTCATGATTTCATAATGTCCCATCTTTTAAAATCGTAAAAGCAGCATAATTTCAGACACAGTGTATATCTAATATGTATACATGTATACAAATTAAGGACTTTTATTTTAGTGAATATGTGGTTATATAGACCTGAAAAGTTATGCTAACCTTGGCTTAATTGGTCTCGGTAAATATATAGTTTTTAGGTCCATAAGACCACAAAGTCACTTATTTGATAAATATAGTTATATTGTCGTACAGCGATATTGTTAATTTATTCAAGAATATTGTTATAAGGTAACACATTTTTATTGTTATGACGGTGACGCATGATGAAGCTGAAGTAAATAACAATATACCGTTACTGCACTCAATTGGTCTTTACAGTCATGAATTTATAATATGCTGGTGTATTTTGACATCACACCTCCCCACTGCGACTATATATACGTACCAGTACTGTAATATACTGATCATGATGCTGGTATCCTTGCTATCTTGCGTGGTATGTTCTTAGATAATGTATAATTCTATTGACCCTTTATTCAATCAATGACTCTGGGATAGGTCTTATTACTGTTATGGGAAATTCTCACCTGATTTAGCTGTACCAGCCTTTAATTGTAGAGCAATTGGTGCTTGAGCTCAGTGTCTTTGAGGTATATATTGACATATGACCTATATTCACCTATAGTCTTAAAAATTTGTGTCTTTGCACAAAATTGCAAGCTGTGTATTAAATCAATAAAAAGATACCTGTGAATTGTAGACTACTAGCTAGTAACTTAAATAACTTTTATTTGGGAAGGTGAAATTAAATCAAAAGATCTTATACATATATATATTTGGTGTTATGATTTATAGCTTAGTCTACTAGGAGCTGAAATAGGGAAAGTCGAATCAAAGTCGAAACCAGAAGATCTTAAGTGAATGTTGTGAATTATTTAACTGAATCAGTCCGAGGTACTGCTTTACCAGTTACCTGTTTCTTTGAAATGTGTGAAAGTTGATTATACTGCTTCTATAGTACACAATATGTGTGACGATTAATTAGGAAAACCTGACCCTGAACAGATCCAGGGTGAAAGAATGGGCCTGCTGTATCACAAGCTTGCTGCATGATCCAAGAAGGCATCATATTTACACAACATTGCATTCTGCTTAAATTAGAAGTAAAGAGAAAAGAGAGAAAAAATGATCTGCACACAGCGAAAAATATTTCAGATCTTGCATTTTTTCCCCACCAGCTGTTCATTTTAAGTGAATCCTCTGACATGTTTAATATTTAGCTGGTGCATTTGACGTTTTGGTGGCCGGTCTAAAGTTTATGATGCTACATGTATTATAATTTTTTTTTATTTATTTTTTATTTTACAACAATTAGGAAACAAGTTACTACAACTTGTACTCTTGTTGGCCCAGATGTTAGCGCCCAGGGTATATTCATGTGGGAGGAAATCAGAGTCCTCAGAGAAATCCCACGTGGTCGGGCAAGTGACCCCATATATATATATACCTTTTCATGGTTTATCGGGGACTCAAACCCTTGGCCGCCTTGGTGAAAGAGAAGTGTGTTATCCACTTCGCCCGCTGACCACCTTAATAGCTTAGACGTTATTGATTTTGAAGCTATCGTGTAAAGGAGTTGTTAAGATGATAATGAAATATGTAATCAGTTTCTATGATTATATGGTCCATATATATATCTGTAATGTCTTTTTACCTAGCAGGGGGACTTAATACAAAAAACATGTGATTTCGGCCATGTATTGGCAGTATTTGGGCTTGTATAACAAATCTATGTATTGGTTTTTGGTAGAAGTCAAGCCATTTACGTTCCACGATATGGTAGGTATGACGGAATGAGAGAGTCCATTGATTTTTCACGAAGGATGATTCGGTACCAACGAGTCCGCAACATCAAGATGAGGGCGCCTAACACTCCGGCCTAATTAACCCAAAGGCCGTATTGATTCTTGGCATCCAAAACAGTTTCATCATCCATGTAATATTTGGTGTTCTATACACAGTGCAATTCCTCTGAGCATAAACTGCAAATATTAGTTTATGACCATGGAGATTTAGTTTGAATTCCTCACATGTGTATTTATACAAATCAGTGTCATCTATTATTGATGCTTTGTAAACTTAAAGTTGCTCAATGCATCATACGTATTTGCCTTTAGATAGTCCCCACATTTTCTCTGAAACAGCACTTAAAAATAATTTATCTTGTAGAATTCATGCTATTTCCTATGTATTGAAATGCAAATATATGTCTTGGGCCTTTTTTTAACCCTTTCACCCCTAGGTTACTTAAGTAGACTCTACCATCAATTTATGTGGATGATTCCATATTGTGGTCCACAGTGGTGAAAGAGTTAAGGAGTTAGAATAATTTGAATTATTCCAAGTACATTGCAGAAAAGTTAGCCTAGTTAATTACCAGCCCCTAAGATTTTATGAAGAATTTCTCAACTGCATGTTACTACTATAGCTTATCTCCCCCTAGTTTAGAACTAATAAGCCAGTCTCTAGAATCAGACATCCAAGTGATCAAAATTAATTCAATATTCTAGAGCCAGTATACAGAAAAGTATTAACATAACAAATATCTTGGGTTCTGATGACTATGGCTCGCTTTTTACCCCCTGAAGACACATTTGAACTCTTCTAATTCAAAGGTTGGAATAGTTCATTATGAAATTTCAGGGGTGAATAAGTTCAATCCACATTTTTCATTTTGTGACTGTACATTTTCATTTCTGGATGTTGACATCGGCGAAGTAAAGAAATTTAAGCCGATAGGTTTAAGTTTTCATCAAACTTGTTTAAAAATATGTTTTTGTTTATTTACCCAAATTTCAAATGGCTGTTTTTCTATAAAATGCAATGTTAAAGTGTAGTTTATATTGAATACATCAGGAGAAAATTACTGAAACAAAATTTCCTAAAATTTCCAATGGTTATACATGTATAAATACATTTAACTTGATGTTACTTTTATAAGTGGCCCTAATCTTTTAATTACCCCCCAAAAAATCACTGTATGTGCTCGTTAATTAGCTTTAAGTAGCTCATTTGAAAGTTTGATAATTATGAAGGCATTTCCTGATGATATTGATTGTAAGGAAAATTGCTTGGTTTCTGCAGGTAGTAACGCAACCACAGATTAAATTAAAGCAAATTGTTCTATTTGTTATTTAATTGTCTGCATCGTGCCCCGTTATTTGCAAGTGTCTGGGTAGGCTAGTCGGCCTACAGATTGTGCCTTTCTGGCACATATTAGCCTGACTTTTTCCTTGCAAAATACCAAGGCCAGTATTGATCAGAAAGTTGCTACATACAGATTATCGCCAATTTTCATGGACCACATTTTTTATATCTGACAGTTTTAGCAATAAATCAGCCATGCTTGGTTAGTCTGCAGATCTTAGTTTATGATACTGTGTATAGTCAACGGCTGTTATTGGTATTATCCACACTTGAGTTTCGCAATTGGCTTGTACATGCTTTACATAATTTTTTCTATAGACACTTGATTTTTTTTTTACATATTTAGAAAAAATACTATTTCATCTAACACCATGTACCATATGAACTATGTTTTGTCAACATAAATAAATCCCTATTTCTGGCTTAAATGGAAGCATGTAGGTAGGGACTATAAAGGCAGTGTCATTAATGAGTAATAGAGGAAAATGCTTGGGACCATATATTGGGACTGTTACTATAGACAGCTCTTAGTAATCACTGAGCTGATACTTCAGGCAGGTTTGACTGTGGTGATTTCAGGGAAAGGTTATTTGTTTTCAGGGATAGGTTATAATTATTGGTTATGCAATAAGTCCCACTTGGCCTTGAGCGTGAAGGTGTTGCACAATCGCGATGAGGATATGATCCGCTCATTAATTTTACCACAATTTCATTCATCCTCGATGACAGCATGCTGTTTTTAATTCATCATCGCAACTTGTTTTTTAGTAGGAAAGTTTAAAAGGAATATATAATTATAACCAATCACTCCTGTAGTGATAGAGATTTTGAATGTTTCCTTTTTTCATGTAAAACTGAAGTGTACAGATCAATATGAATACAACATACCTGTACATTATATACAATTTTACGTGTAGAAGAAAGTACACCACAACTTGCAACATTATTTCAATACAGTAATGTACTATCCTGTCTCAATGGGTCCATATTAGAAAAAATACTGTATTAATAAAAAACAATTGTTATCAGTTATCTACATGGCCAGATATCGATCTTGACATGAGATTGTGTCCTGATATGTGAATTGTAGGAGAAGCCCACATGTTAATTGTATGTTACAATCCTGCTCAGTGCTGTGCAAAAGAATGAATACAAATATTTCATCTTGAAAGAAAAAAACAAAAATGTTTGTCAGTTTACTTATATGTTCAAACATGTTCAACATTCAGTCTCTACATACATGTCCCCTGTCTAAACTCAAAAACAGCCAAGCTAGCAAAATGCACCTCCCCCTAGTGTTAGCCAAGCAGTGACACTGTTAGATAGCCCGTTCCTGTAGAAGTCTAGACAATGGCAATATTTGGAAGATGAAAATTGTATGACATTGCATAAAAGTATCCTTTGACTGTGGATCTTTCTTAATAAACTATTTATATCAAGATTTAAGTGCTAAACTCTGGGTTTCAATTGAATAGGGTTCTGCCATATGTTACCAAAGCTTTGAGGATTTTTTTCCTAAACATGTAGATGCCTGTTGTCCTATGGGTGTCTATATAGAAGGTAAAGGTAATCTGATTGGTTCCTAAAGGAGTAGATGAGGGTTGTCCTATGGGTGTCTATAAGGATTGTAAAGGTTATCTGATTGGTTCCTAAAGGAGTAGATGAGGGTTGTCCTATGGGTATCTATAAGGATTGTAAAGGTTATCTGATTGGTTCCTAAAGGAGGAGATGAGGGTTGTCCTATGGGTGTCTATAAGGATTGTAAAGGTTATCTGAGTGGTTCCTAAAGGAGTAGATGAGGGTTGTCCGATGGGGGTCTATAAGGATTGTAAAGGTTATCTGAGTGGTTCCTAAAGGAGTAGATGAGGGTTGTCCTATGGGAGTCTATAAGGATTGTAAAGGTTATCTGATTGGTTCCTAAAGGAGTAGGTGAGGGTTGTCCTATGGGTGTCTATAGGAGATTGTAAAGGAAATCTGATTGGTTCCTAAAGGAGTAGATGAGGGTTGTCCTATGGGTGTCTATAAGGATTGTAAAGTTTATCTGATTGGTTCCTAAAGGAGTAGATGTGGGTTGTCCTATGGGTGTCTATAGGAGATTGTAAAGGTAATCTGATTGGTTCCTAAAGGAGAAGATGAGGGTTGTCCCCTGTCTAAACTCATGAACCACCAAGCAAGCAAATTGCACCTCCCCCTAGTGTTAGCCAAGCAGTGACACTGTTAGATAGCCCTTTCCTGTAGAAGTCTAGACAATGGCAATATTTGGAAGATTAAAATTGTATGACATTGTATAAAAGTATCCTTTGACTGTGGATCTTTCTTGATAAACTATTTATATCAAGTTTTAAGTGCTAAATAGTGTTAGCCAAGCAGTGACACTGTTAGATAGCCCATTCCTGTAGAAGTCTAGACAATGGCAATATTTGGAAGATGAAAATTGTATGACATTGCATAAAAGTATCCTTTGACTGTGGATCTTTCTTGATAAACTATTTATATCAAGTTTGAAGTGCTAAACTCTGGGTTTCAATTGAATAGGATTCTGCCATATGTTACCAAAGCTTTGAAGATTTTTTTCCTAAACATGTAGATGCCTGTTGTCCTATGGGTGTCTATATAGAAGGTAAAGGTTATCTGATTGGTTCCTAAAGGAGTCAATAAAGGCTGTCCTATGGGTGTCTATAAGGATTGTAAAGGTTATCTGATTGGTTCCTAATATAAAGGATGAGACGAAGGTTGACTTTTTGGTGTCTAAAAGATAAATTGTTTTTTATTAGGGCCTTAGCTTCAAAGGAGTAAATAAAAATGAGAAATAAATGAAAGTTCTATTGGTGTCTATATAAGAGAATTTATTTTTATTGGTGCCTTTTAATGGAGTAGATGATGAAGGTGATGTGAAGATATAGTATGTGTCCAGATGATGGGTCCATTGAAAGTCTTACGTCAGTCAAGATTTTAAATACATAATGTATATCAATTTTGATATTCAGTTATTTTATTTGTTCTTCAAGTCTAAGATTGAAGATTTGTGATAAATGGAACAGCCAGCAACAGCATCTATCACTAATGTCAAAGTTATGATTATGATTTGACAATTAAAATGACATGATCAAAGCACAGTTCATGGTCTCATAACTCACAACTACTCAGCCAGGTTAATTTATAATATCATGGTTGTATGCAGAGTGTACACTATTTTTTGGTCTCTGATGATGCTATGATGTGTCCATTTTATAGAGTGATTTATTATATTAAAACTTACCAATAGAAAAGGAGTTCCAATTTAAAATTTGTTCTGTTTATGAAGCTGTAAACTAAAAATCTACACCAATCATCTGATCATATAACTATAGTAAAAAGTAAAACTAAATGATTGGTAATATTGTATCTAGTGAAAATAGAAGACAAAGTGAAATACAATTGTAGGAATGTGTCATATCGGTGAGTACTGAGTACAGACAAGGTTTTATACCATTGGCCATGGTCACTTGCATTACACCACGGTGCGTACTGGGTACAGATGACGTTTTATACCATTTGTCACATGCATTACACTGCGGACCGACGACGGTTTATACCATTGGTCACGTGCATTACACCACGGTCCGTAATGGGTACAGACGACGTTTTATACCATTGGTCACAGGCATTACACCATGGTCTGTACTGGGTACAGACGACATTTTATACCATTGGTCACATGCATTACACCACAGTGCTGCGTACTGGGTACAGACAATGTTTTATACCATTGGTCACATGCATTACACCACAGTGCTGCGTACTGGGTACAGACAATGTTTTATACCATTGGTCACATGCGTTACACCACGGTGCGTACTGGGTACAGACGATGTTCTATACCATTGGTCACATGCATTACACCACGGTGCGTACTGGGTACAGACGCTATTTTATACCATTGGTCACATGCATTACACCACGGTCCGTACTGGGTACAGACAACGTTTTATACCATTGGTCACACGCATTACACCACGGTGCGTACTGGGTACAGATGACGTTTTATACAATTGGTCTATGCATTACACCACGGTGCGTACTGGGTACAGACGACGTTTTATACCATTGGTCACAGGCATGACACAACAGTGCGTACTGGGTACAGATGCCGTTTTATACAATTGGTCTATGCATTACACCACAGTGCGTACTGGGTACAGACAACGTTTTATCCCATTGGTCACATGCATTACACCACGGTGCGTACTTGGTACAGATGACGTTTTATACAATTGGTCTATGCATTACACCACTGTGCGTACTGGGTACAGACGCTATTTTATACCCTTGGTCACATGCATTACACCACGGTGCGGACTGGGTACAGATGACGTTTTATACAATTGGTCTCTGCATTACAACACGGTGCGTACTGGGTACAGATGACGTTTTATACCATTGGTCACAGGCATTACACCACGGTGCATACTGGGTACAGACGATGTTTTATACCATTGGTCACATGCATTACACCACGGTGCTAACTGGGTACAGACGACGTTTTATACTATTGGTCACATGCATTACACCTCGGGGCGTACTGGGTACAGACGACGTTTTATACAATTGGTCACATGCATTACACCTCGGAGCGTACTGGGTACAGACGACGTGTTTTACCATTGGTCACATCCATTACACCACGGTGCTAACTGGGGACAGACGACGGTTTATACCATTGGGCACATGTATTATACCACGGAGCGTACTGGGAACAGACGACGTTTTATACTATTGGTCACATGCATTACACAACAGTGCCTACTGGGTACAGATGACGTTTTTTTCCATTGGTCACAGGCATTCCACAACAGTGCGTACTGGGTCCAGATCCCGTTTTATACCATTGGTCACATGCATTACACCACAGTGCGTACTGAGTTCAGACAACGTTTTATACCATTGGTCACATGCATTACACCACAGTGCGTACTGGGTACAGACGACGTTTTATACCATTGGTCACATGCATTACACCTCGGTGCGTACTGGGTACAGATGACGTTTTTTACCATTGGTCACATGCATTACACCACGGTGCTAACTGGGTACAGACGACGTTTTATACCATTGGTCACATGAATTAATCCACAGAAACAATGGACTGCCGTACAAACATCTTCAGTAATAGAGCTGAGATAGCAGTCTTCAATCCCCTATGATTATCATGTGTTTGTTCTGAAATGAAAATCAATGACCGTTTTGTGGATCTTGGATGCGGTGTTGAGTGTCGATTGAGATAAATATTGGTGAATCACACAATTCAAATCATTGGGGGTTCTTATGTAATTGTCCTCTCCAGTGATCGTAAATAAGTACCACTGATGTTCGGAAATTTTGATGGATAGATTGAACATCAGACATCTTTTTTGTTTCTAATTTTGTTTAATTTTGATCAGTAAAACGCATTTCATGTATATATCAGATCATCTTTTTACTGTAAGGTCGCATTTTGCTGACAAACACATTTTTTTCTTACAAGGTACAAGTGATATGATCATGACTTGAAGATACAATTGAACACATTTATTCAGTTATAAAATTAGATTTCCAGTCAAAATGGGGTACCATGTATATACAGTAGGACTGTTATCATATATTCATATCTATATATATACTGAATGACAATGACACTGGCCACAAAAGAGTTGAAGATGGATTACTTGATCGTCTTGTCTGTTTGTGCAGACATAATCAGTGCTGCATTTTAGGAGAAGTGCAAATTTCGTACATCTGATCTGGTCAAGTCTATTCCGTCTTTGTGTATTGCAGAGTTATCTTCTCTTGTGAGCAGGTATTGATTGTTACGTCATTTGTTTGTGAGAGTAACGTCATCAATTTTTTAGAAAACAACGTAATTTTCTCACACAAACCAATGACTTAACAATCAACACCTGCTCACAAGAGAAGATAACTCTGCAATATGCAAAGGTGGAATTGCTCATTAATTTTAAGATAAATATGAAAAAGTAGAATAAAAATGTTGATAAACCAACACAATTATCAAATCTTACGGGCAAATTGGTCTGTAGTCTGTCCGGTACCGGAATCAGATGTAAATATCACAAGGGTATTCAAACAGAGCTCCATCAAAGAGTAATACATTTATTTAGGTAAACAAAGGAGTATCAACACCAAGGATCTCCTAATGGTAGACATTTTATTGTTGACATGTTGCCCTTAGTAACCGTCATCAGACCAATTTTACAGTGGTATTGTAGAATTAAGGTGCAAATTACGGATCAAAATATAATGACATCATGATATTGTTATTTAGATCACGTGATGTAAGCAAGTTTTGGTGGGAAATTGTGACTGCAAATTGGCGACGTTGTTATATTATCGGCTACAATATAAACTGTGGAAAAAAACAGGACTGGCTTGGTTTGTTCTTCAATGACAATGAAATACAATGCATACCCAAAGGACAATAGATATATTTCTACTAAAATTACAAATGAACCATGAATCAATGATTTCAATTAAAGTGTTCTCATACTATTACTACTTGGTAGGCATGTTCAGCCAGCGTTCTTACAGTTCCATGTGGGGATGGCCGTACAGTATATATGGCGCAGGCTGGTAGGCTGGGAGCGGTAAATTATAATATATACATGTACTTGGACAGGAATGTTTGATAGTGCCGTTGTAGTTCGTTCAAGTTGCAGGTTCTCAATCAGTGTAAGATAGTTTTCAACCAAACTGTACAAGCTATTAATTAATCGAGCTCTGTACCAGGTATGTGTGCAAATGTTATATGTTGTTTCAAACTCTTTTCAAAGAGTTATGGCCCTTGATGTTACTCTTGCGCTAAAAATGTAATTCCTCATTCTCATTAAATACTTGTCTTTTAATTAAATGCAATTATTATATAACTGGCAACAAATAAATACTGCCATAATACATCCTGTTCATGGGGAGGAGGGGGAGGTGGTTGGTAAGGTGACCTCTTAGCTGTAGTTAATGTATTATTATTGATGTACCTGTGCCTTTGATATATACGTACAATGTACATGTATGTTGTTGAAGGTAAAACACATATATATACATAGATATCTACATAGCTACACAGCTACACAGTCACTGTATGTTGTACCCTTGGTCTGTTTTAGTTGGATAATTAATACAATATATAGGACTATTGATTGAGCATTTAAATTCTTTGAAACTGAAAGAAGATAAATGTGGGGGGTACGTATACCTAGCTGGTCATTTGTCCATTTGCAGTTCATTGGTTAATTATTTATCCTTTTGAGTATATATATATATAATATTGATGTGTATATCATGTACCAACATGTAGATACCTACTAGGTGGTGATCTAATGCTAGATGAGTGAGAGCTCAGGATCTCTCTGCAGTTTGACTCATTCAACCCTGAAATTTCATAATGAACTATTCCAACCTTTGAATCGGAAGAGTTCAAATGTGTCTTTAGGGGTGAATGAGTAAATGAGCTTTTGAAACTAGAGACAATGTGTTGATTGATTACCATAAGTTCTGTTGTCTGTGACTGATGTCCTTCCTATTTAGGGCACGTTTAAAACGTTCGACATTGAAGAGGACTTATATTACTACTACTATATGATAGTGCTGTGTACGTATCCAGTTGGTGATCTGTTACAGAGGGACTGTCGCTGTACAGCAGGGTAGTGTGAATTATTCATGGTGACTCAGAGATGAGCCCTGTTGATTCACAAATAATTCTTCCATAGTAAGAGCAGCCTGATTCTGCCATTTTGGTTCATGGCCAATTCATGAATGCATGTGTACATGTCGAAGGCGTATGAATAAAGGTTTCACCGGAAACAGTTTAACATACATGTACATATAAAGCAAATGAACAAGGATGATAATATGCAAGTGCAGGTATTAGAGATACTTTTTATTTGTATGCATGTTTTTTTCAAAAACATCCTTTTTCGTTAATCAGAACCTCCCTTGACTCCAAAGGATTTCAAATATATCTGTGTAATTTTCGGCTTACATTCCTTTTTTATTCTCCAATATTTGCCAAAATTTCAAAATGCCTCTTTCAGGGAAGAGTTTTACCTCAGTTCAAGAGTCTGTTTGACCCTGAGAGTATTTTGCATATAGAGCTATAGAGCTAGAGCCATGCACATGTGTCAAATATATCAAATTGTAATAGAAAATTAAATTAAATGGTGTATAGCTTTGAAAAGTGAACAAACTTTGTAAGAATCGATCGATGACTATGATATTAAATTATCAGTTATTTAACAAACAAAAATGTCCCATTTCGGTTCAATGATGTAATGACTAGAGGATATGTGTTAAACACTCAGGCCTATAATTATAACCTCAAGGTCAAAGGGGCCAACTGAGAGGTCAACTGCGCATGCTTGTCTGGATTATTACTTCTGATATTATAGGGTTAAACTTCTTTGATGTGTTCATTGTTACTTTAGGTCATATAATATTCAGGTCAAGGACTCAAAAGGTCAAGGTCATAGTAATTATAAGTGATCAAAGGTCAAATCAGGGTAGTCACGTCTGAACAATAACTTCAAAATTATAATAAAAATATATGCTTCAGGTATAAACACCTTTTAACAGAATTAGGAGGAGCAAAAGGTTGGGGACAGTGTAATGTTTTTCACTGTAGAATTACAGTGATCTACTAATGTAATGATATATAATCTACATTGTTTATACCTAAACTGCATAAGAGACCTTTTGTTCGGATTAGACTTTAACCGATTCAGCAAATAAGCTCACTAGTACTGTGTCTCTGGGTTCTGGTAGAGACGGGACAATTAAAACAGAGACTGTCTAACCACATCATATATAATTTAAAGTACAATGCATGTAGTATGATGTAGAGACTATGCATTAAAGACTCCCTTTAGAACAAGTGGTCACTGTTGTGAGATGTGTATGCGCCTATGTATATTGATCTGTATATAAAACGTTGCACCACCTTGATGCTCTGTGCTGTGGTTCATTGATGAGTTAACCCTTTCACCACCACTGACGACCATAATGGACTCATCCAGATCAATGCATGGCAGAGTCTACTAAAGTTACATAGGGGTGAAAGGGTTATAAATAATGTATTGGACTTATGCTTGGTGACCAGCAAAACCTAATACGATGGAAGAAGGAGGATTATATTATGATCTTTGTTATATATATGAAGACATATTTCAATATCTTGTAAATTATAAATAGGTTTAAAAATTAAAACTGATAACATGAGTTTTTAACCACACTCAAACTGTATAGGTTAGTTTTTATTTGTCTCAAGTGTTATATATATATGATGATTAATAATTGTATTTAACAAAGACCAGGTGTAGTGATATAAAAATGTGACCTGCCCTGTAGTGTATTATATATGGTAACATGTTTCTCCTGCGGTGAATTACCAGTAAACACATTCAAATCATTCCACAGAGGTTTAACTCATTCACCACTGAAGATTCATTTGAACTCCTCCAATTCAAAGGTTGGAATAGTTCATTATGATATTTCAGGGGTGAATGAGTTAAACCTGAAGGTAGGTATGTGATTATGTGAAGATCCATAACAGGATTGGTCATATAATTGTAGGAAGTACAGTCACTCCGGATTTCCGCAGTGTTCCTATTCTACAGTATCAGTTGATGGTTCATTGTTTTCAGCGACAATACCATATATATAGAACTAAAAATACACTGTACTAACGTTGAACTTTTCATTTAGTTAAGGATATAATGCTACCGTTATTGTAAGCTTATATCTCCTTTACAAAAAACGAGATATATTATGAGTAAAAGAAATAATATTTTAAAAATCCCAAGGATTATATATTTGAATGCACTGATAATAGTCAGATAAATATATATAATATTGATCATGAACATTTTTTAGCCCACATAACCAGATGGCTGTTCATATCCCCCATCACCTGTGGTTCATCTGTCCATCGTGATATCTTTGTAAGGACTGGGGCTAGCACAGGAGATGTGGGTTCCCTATATAGTAATCAAGGTTTCCATCTGTCTGTCCGTCCACACTTTTTTACCTGCAATTATCAAAGAATCCAAACGACTGATTTTTCTGAAATTTAATATGGTGATACACTGTGATATGTAGATATATAATAAGGATTTAAACTGTTTTTAAGGTCAAGGTAACTGTTACTGAAAAAAAACTTTAGGGATTAAGTCCTTAATTATGTCCCAATCCAAAAGTGACCAGTTTGGATTTATAATGTTGGTTCAAACTTGATATTGCTGTTTCTGAACAATTACCTGTCAAAGCTAGATCTTTCTGAAATGTACATGTATGTTCCCCTTGTTCCTTAGTTAGTTTTGCATGTTTTATCAGGGAAAAGAAGTAGACTGTCAGACAGCCATCTCAGAATACTGACAGTACAAATTTGTTATTGCTATTTCTCAGTAAATAATTGATAATTCTTTCTCAAATTCATAAGTCAATTTCCCTTTGTCCTTATACCACAAAAATGATGACAAGCTGATGCTGCAATCTTAGATTCTGACAGTTTGGATACATTATATGACAAATTTTTCCTCAAATTGCCTTAGTAGGTTTTTCTTGGTTCTTAGTTGTGGATGTATTATTTGAGCCTGATCAGATGTGTTAGAGTGTGTAAAACCTAAAGGGAGATAACTCTTAAGACAAATCACAGATATAAGTGTTACATAATAGTGTAAAACCTTAAGGGAGATAACTCTTAAGACAAATCACAGGTATAATGTGTTACATAGTGTAAAACCTTAAGGGAGATAACTCTTAAAACAAATCACAGGTATAATGTGTAACACAGTGAAAAACCTTAGGGGAGATTACCTAACACAAATCACAGGTAAAATGTGTAACATAGCTAGGCCGTTTTTGGTGAAACGTTTGAACAGGTCGGACCACAGTTGTTTGTTTATTAAATAAGGTCGGACCTAGTAATCTGAAGTTGCTTTTATACAGGCGAGCCTTGACAAAGCCTTTCAAAGCCTGCATAAACATTTGCAGGTCTACCAGGATTTACATTTGAAATTGTTACATTTAAAAGCAGACAAACCGGTTGTTCCACATAAACAAACAGGCCCATTGTATATAACCTTAAGGGTGATAACTCTTAAAACAAATCACAGATATAATGTGTTACATAGTGTAAAACCTTAAGGGCGATAACTCTTAAGACAAATCACAGTTATAATGTGTTACATAGTGTAAAACCTTAAGGGAGATAACTCTTAAGACAAATCCTAGTTATAATGTGTTACATAGTGTAAAACCATAATGGAGATTACCTTAACACAAATCACAGGTAAAATGTGTAACATAGGCCGTTTTTGGTTGAACCGGTCGGAGCACAGTTGTTTGTTTATTAAATAAGGTCGGACCTAGTAATCTGAAGTTGCTTACATACAGGCGAGCCTTGACAAAGCCTTGAAAAGCCTGCATACACATTTGAAGTTCCACCAGGATTTACATTTGAAATTGTTAATTTAAAAATGGACAAACCGGTTGTTCCACATAAACGAACAGGCCAATAGTATAAAACCTTAAGGGAGATAACTCTTAAAACAAATCACAGGTATAATGTGTTACATAGTGTAAAACCTTAAAGGAGGTATGTAACTCCGAGATGAATCAGTTATAACATGTAAGGAAGCTTATTACAGGTGTGATGTGTTAACCCTTTCACCACTGTAGACCATAATGGACTCATCCAAATCAATGCATGGCAGAGTCTACTGAAGTTACATAGCGGTGAAAGGGTTAAGTAGCATCTATCCTTATCTGAAATCCTTGAACATATTTTCAAGGACCTTGATCTCTCAGAAATTGATTAATTTCAGAACAACAAAGCAAATTGCAGGTATGTGAAATCATAGAAATATAATGTTTGATGCTTCCTACCATACAACCATATGATAGGCAAATTAAGCCAATACTGAGTACTGGAAAAACAAATACTTGCACATGTGTCTCAAAAATATGCAAATCGATGCATGCTAAATAATGGTTTTATGATTTTTTTCTGCACTTTTATAAAATTTGCCTGTGTATATGTATCTGCATTGTCTGAGATTATAGTTAATTGTCGTCTTGTCACGACAGAAGTGAAAATAAATTCTTGTCTCAAATTCAGGTACTCACGCGGGTAGTGTAGATATATATATCACTGTAAATGTTATTGCATGTGACAGCCTCATTTCTGTGTAGACTCGCACAGCAATATGCTATAGAGAATTTATTTAGGAAACTTCAGGCTACACGTACGAGGTCCAGATCGTATTGTCTACGCTGTGACATGTCATTGAACATCTTCGAGGACCACACTCTGAAATTGATCAATTTGTCTTAGTTAAAGTTTAGCCAAATTGTCTCTCTGTGTTGATGTCTGAACAATTAGATATCAAACACAACCTAATAAGGTGTTCTTACCGTCTTCTCTTGATTTCAGATAAGAAGGACCTGTGGACTATTGATTCGTGATTACACTGACCAGCAGACGACATCAGTCACAGGCAGCCATCTTGGATAGACTATTGCTTGGCTAATATCACAGATTATAAATATTGTTTAAGGTAAGTTTGTTCCATGTACAATATTCTATATAATCTGTCCATTTCACCTTCATCTTCATATAGTTGTAGTACATACATTAGCACACATGTTCCAAAACAAAATCTGATCAATGTGTTAAGGTGATATCACATGTATACACCTGTATTATACCTGTAGACATGTATACACCTGTATTATACCTGTAGACGGGTATACACCTGTATTATACCTGTAGACGTGTATACACCTGTATTATACCTGTAGACGGGTATACACCTGTATTATACCTGTAGACGGGTATACACCTGTATTATACCTGTAGACGTGTGTACACCTGTATTATACCTGTAGACATGGATACACCTGTATTATACCTGTAGACATGTAAACACCTGAATTATACCTGTAGACATGTAAACACCTGAATTATACCTGTAGACATGTAAACACCTGAATTATACCTCTAGACATGTATACACCTGTATTATACCTATATACATGTATGCACCTGTATTATACATGTAGACATGTATACACCTGAATTATACCTGTAGACATGTATACACCTGAATTATACCTGTAGACATGTAAACACCTGAATTATACCTGTAGACATGTAAACACCTGAATTATACCTCTAGACATGTATACACCTGTATTATACCTATATACATGTATGCACCTGTATTATACATGTAGACATGTATACACCTGTATTAAACCTGTGGACATGTATACACCTGTATTATACCTGCAGACATGTATACACCTGTATTATACCTATATACATGTATGCACCTGTATTATACATGTAGACATGTATACACCTGTATTATATCTGTAGACATGTATACACCTGAATTAAACCTGAAGACATGTATATACCTGTATTATACCTGTAGACATGTATATACCAGTATTATACCTGTAGACATGTATACACCTGAATTATACCTGTAGACATGTATACACCTGTCTTATACCTGTAGACATGTAAACAACTGAATTATCCCTGTAGACATGTATACACCTGTATTATGCCTGCAGACATGTATACACCTGTATTATACCTGCAGACATGTATACACCTGTGTTATACCTGTATAGAATGTATACACCTGAATTATACCTGTAGGCATGTATACACCTGTATTATACCTGTATACATGTATACCCCTGTATTATACCTGTAGACATGTATATACCAGTATTATACCTGTAGACATGTATACACTTGTATTATGCCTGTAGACATGTATACACCTGTAGACATGTATATACCTGTATTACACCTGTAGACATGTATACACCTGTATTATACCTGTATAGAATGTATACACCTGAATTATACCTGTAGACATGTATACACCTGTATTATACCTGTATAGACATGTATACACCTGTATTATACATGTAGACATGTATATACCTGTATTATACATGTAGACATGTATACACCTGTATTAAACCTGTGGACATGTATACACCTGTATTATACCTGTAGACATGTATACACCTGTATTATACCTATAGACATGTATACACCTGAATTAAACCTGAAGACATGTATATACCTGTATTATACCTGTAGACATGTATACACCTGTATTATACCTATATACATGTATGCACCTGTATTATACATGTAGACATGTATACACCTGAATTATACCTGTAGACATGTATACACCTGTATTATACCTGTAGACATGTAAACACCTGAATTATACCTGTAGACATGTATACACCTGTATTATACCATACACCTGTATTATACCTGTATAGACATGTATACACCTGTATTATACCTGTAGACATGTGATACATGTGTAATAGTGATATAATTACCTGTATACACCTGTATCACTTGATGTGTACAGGTATAATACAGGTGTATCTGTGAATTTTACAATTTTTTAAGTGGAATTGAGGTTAAAATAAGGGAGACTTTATTCGCGGCTTTTTTCACGACATTTTTTTTTTTTTTTTTTAACTAAATCAATGAAATAAAGTACAAAATTATTAAGCAAGGAACCTTGTTTTTACTGTAGAGGAGTCTTTTATAAAATGATTATAATTATATTTAGTAACACAAAGTTTACAAAAGAAAATATCACATACTTAAGTGAGATATACTGCAGAAGCAAATTTTACTTTATAATCAAAATTAAGTTGGACAAGTCATTATTCACAGCAGCCACAGTACTACTGATGTTCAAGTCAGGAGACATTAACTTTGAACTGTGGCTTTTGATGAGTTTATAAGGATAACAGTTGTCTTTGTTCATTTACATTTGAACTTCTGGGCATTGTTATAGAATCTGGAAACATTCATTTAACAAGAAGACAGAAATAATCAGCTGTGAAAGAAAAGCAAACTTTGTTCTGGTATTTGAATTTTTAAATTCAATGTTTCAGCATTCAGATCAAAGACTTTTTCCATCTTCTTTGACATGTCCCTGACCGGCCGTTCTCTATACTTTCGTAGTGATCTCATAAAGTAACATGTAGCAGGGCATCGTATTTATCAAAGTGTCTAGCAATGAACTAACATTACAAACATGACAGAAAACATATATTGAGCTAATTCTATTGAGAAAACATATATTGAGCTAATTCTATTGAAACATAAGGTAATAGCTTACGGTAAAATTTTGATGCTGAAGCTGACATCATCGCGCAGTGGCTAAGACTAAAAGAGTCAGCTGGCATTCTGTAGTATCACAGAATTATATGGCAATATTAGGAAACGATCAAACTTAATATATAATATGAATTTATTTCTATTGTTCAAATAGATTACTTATTGTAAAAGACACCGAAATACACTCACAATTTCACTGACACCAGCTAAAGAGCTCTCGCAATTTATCACTGAAAACATTGTGGAATCTCGTAAAACTTTGAGTAAACAACAACAGGAACATGGTTCACCGATCGATCATTAAAAACCGTGAGGTTTTGAGGACTTTCCGTAAATTCATGTCCCACGCCGTGAGACTTTATCGGAGGAGAAAATCCATGAGATTTTGTCTCACGCCATGAGATCTGGCATGTATGCATATGGATGACTAATAGTCCTTCATGCTCAAAAAATTCTTAGTCATTTATGTATTTGGTAATAAGCCGCGTGAAAATATATGCTCTATTTTTGGAAATTAAGTTTGATTCTGCATTGTGAAAAAAACCCACCTTCCCAAGTGAAAAAAATAGCGTTCCCAAGTCTGCCTGGTATACATATCTGTGGTATCATTCCAGTAAGTTGGCTTCATCTGGTATTTGGTATTTATCTGGAGACATCACTATAGCGTTTACTCCACAAGCATGTTCTTTATATGTCAAATGTGGACATGTCGAAAAGGTAAGAGTGCCAGTTGATTTCTCTGGGAAATGTGACTTCTGTCTACAACAGTACAAAACCAATTAGGTTGCAGAGGATCAGGAATGATTAGCTATAGGTTGGTGGCCTTCTTAGGCTTGCTGTACTTTAAGTCTTCTTAATTACAAGTAAACACCTTGTAGGTACTTAACTGTTCAGAGGATGAACAAAAATTGTAAGGAGGAGAGGGTGGGACGATATTCTGTGACTCATAACACATTAGCCAGTTGAAATATCCTCGTAATCCTAAAGGTTGGCATTGACAATGTGTAGAATATACATACACCAATGCAGTAGACCCAAATACTGTATTGCAACACCTCACTTTTGGCTCTAATGGTGAGCGTTCTCCCAGGTGAGGAGGGCAATAGGTTCTTTCCTCAGGCCTGGTCATACCTAAAAAAGTCCTTAAAAATGGTAGTTGTTATTCCCTGCTTAACGTTCAGCATTTAAGGTAATGGCAACAACTGGTTCCCCCGTTGTGACCGGGCGGAATGTTGTGCTTGGTGCTTTCGGCATGGTATTTCAGTGAGATTGCACTATGAGGTCGGCATCAGTTCCGCTCTATCACAAGTGGTATTTCAGTGAGATAACACTATGAAGTCGGCATCAGATCCGCGCTATCACAAGTGGTATTTCAGTAAGATTGCACTATGAAGTCGGCATCAGATCCGCGCTATTACAAGTGGTATTTCAGTGAGATAACACTATGAAGTCGGCATCAGATCCGCGCTATCACAAGTGGTATTTCAGTGAGATAGCACAATGAAGTTGGCATCAGATCCGCGCTATCACAAGGGAGCAAGTACAATAATATACCCTGTCTCCAGCACACATACCGATACACCCATGCATGCTTACACAACACACATGGAGAAACATCCTTAAATGACCTTAGCTGTTGATAGGACGTTACACAGTATAAAACCAAACCAAACAAAACTGTATTGTTAAAGTTGGGATGTATTTATTCTTTGTCTTCATACTTTGTATTGGGGCTACTTTTTATCCATCAAATATTTGGAGGATTTTTTTATTATGGCAATCATGCAGGATTGCCTTCCATTTACATTTCTTGTCTCAATGCTAATTTCAGAGAAATTGATTTCCCTAAGCTCATACTTTCGATAATAATGTGTTTCCCAAAGCTCAAACTTGGTACATGTATTTGGGTTTCCCAAAGCTCATATAATTTGTATTTGGGTTTTCCAAAGCTCGAAAATGGTACGTGGGTTTCCCATAACTCAAACTTTGTATGTACCGTTAGGTTTCCAAAGGGAAATTTAGGAAGACCCACGTAAGTTTTGGATGTGATTTGTCAAAGGTCATGTTTGCTGTTACCAAAAGTAGATTTTTTTTTGTTCGGATCGTAACTTAGAACAAATGATATCATGAATCTCAGGCTTGGTCAAGGGAAGAAGAAACCTATTAATTATTGGGCATAGTCTGCTAATTTCACAACTTAGATTCCATTATTCAGGGTGGTCGGGTGGTTCAGTGGATAGCGCACTTGCCTTTCACCAACGCGGCCAGGGTTTGATTCCCCAATCAGACGTGAAAAGGTTGGGGTCACCTGCCCGACCATGTGGGTTTTCTCGGGTACTCCGGTTTCCACCCACATTAAGACCCCTCACACGCTAACATCCGGGCCAACAAGAGTGATTAATATAAGTTGAAATAACTAATTGTTGTATGGGGGCTTTTCAGCTGCACACATATCGCAATACGAGAGGTATACAGCTTCAATTTGGGAGGTACACAACACATATGTTGTTGTATTCAGCCCCCATGTTAATATACAGTTATCCCTACATAATAAGGTGCCTATAAGTTATAATTAGGTATCCTATAGATCCAGGATTTTCCAACAATGATGAATCCTCTAATGGGATTGGTATAACATGGGCTAACGCGTACGGGGCCCATGTGTCCGATCCAGGATTCAGGAAATATCCTCTCATGGGATCTATATCCAGAAATTAGATCTAGATATCATGCGGACCCATGAATTTCCTGATCAGATATTCTCTTATGGGATCCAGGTATATGAGCTACTCATCATGTCAGGATCCAGGATTGTCAGAAATATACTCTCATTGGGGTCCGTTTTTTGATAATGGGAAATCTCATCCAGCCGTTGGAACCAGGGGCGACCGTTTCGCTCCTGGGGGGATATATTGGCAGTAATCCTGGGACAAGGGGTGAAAGTTCACTCCTGGTAGGATAACGTCAGTAATCCGTGAGATTTCCATAGCTTATATGTGTAGTATGATATAGCCCCCAAGCCCAAACCTTAAATGTAGATGATCATGAAATGTATATATTTATGTATTGTTTATTTCTTCTGTCATGTGTATAAACATGTGTATGCTGATTTATAATACATATACAACAATGTTGGTCATGATAACATGGCATACATATACAGTTAATAAATAGCATTTATTAAACTGTATTATATTGTTCTGGTTGTTTATAAATTTCATAATTGTATGTATATTTATATTGAAGATTCCACAAAGATCAATCTGGGAAGTGCCCTCTAGAGGAGATGAAATCACCTTCATTTTGGGTGTAGATTGTCGAAGGTCAAAGTCACTCAGTCTTGAAAGATGAAATCATCTAAGAACCTTAATCCTTTTAGGAAACAATTTCAACTGTTGATGCAATATCTAACACTTCACAAGAAGCATCCCTTTCCTAATGAAAGTCATTTGTGTATCTACAGCGACTGTTGCCCTGGGGATTTTCAGGGGGATATGTTATCTCTGGTAGTTATCTCATTAAAAATAAGAAGATCTGATAAGTTGTGCTGTATTGAGAATGGTACATTAGAATATTGCATCTCCAAACTTTCTATTACTGAACTGCTGTTATGTTCTTCAATAATTCCTAATGGGAATACATTAAAGAGCAGAAAATTCAAAACTTTTTTCATAAATAGTAAAAAACTTATATCAGTTGCATAATGGATACATCTCCACATTGTCTACGAGACTGTATAACCACAGGTTCTGAAGAATAGCGTGTGACAGTCATGTGATTAGGATGTATAATGAGCCTGAAATTGATGCTGCAGACAAAAGCATGTCTTAATCTTGAGATGCTTAGCTTCATGGGAGTTGGCCTGGGGCCGCCTTGGCCAATCGGTAAAGGCGTCTGACACGGTGTACAATCGCTAGCTCTCCATCATCACTGGGTTGTGGGTTTGAGGCCTACACCAGGCAGTCCCAAGGTACGTGCCATAAGTAAGGTTTTCCTCCGGGTACTTCAGTTTTCCTCTACCACCAAAACCTGGCTCATTCTTAAATGACCATAGCTATTAATTATATATAAAGGACTTTTAAGACGTAAAACACAAACAAACAAACATCATGGGAATTGTTTAAAAATAAAAAAAAATAGGAATTTTCGGAAGATGATGTGATCAAACTGTACTGTTGATCGTAAAGCATGTGGTTATTTACAATGTACTTTTGGGGATGGTTCAGGTAATTGTGACATAAATGGTGACACCAGGCAAGTGTAATTACATGAAGACCTGCATGGATTATAAGTCGACCAAATGAAGCTACAGCTTACACTTTGGCCATACACATACGTATGACTTGACTATACACGTCACTGATAATCTAATATCTAACTGATCACGCTTCAACATACGGGGAGTGGGAGATCCAACGTTCATGCAAAGAGTTCAGTGGAGTGAGTTCTCAGTGATGCCCAGCAGATCACGCTTCAGTTCACCTGTGCAGGTTTATAAAGGACAAAGTTTGAGACCTGCAGATCATACTGCATTATATTATATTAGGCAACTTAAAGATGAGTCCCCTAACTATCTGATACAATACCATCACTGATATAAGCCCTTACTATAAGGGGCCGTGGTGTCCAAGTGGTTAAGGCGTCTGACATTCTGCTACCATGCATTAGCCCTCCACCACTGGGTTGCGGGTTCGAGACCTGCGTGGGGCAGTCGCCAGGTACTGGCCGTTGGTCGGTGTTTTTTCTCTTGGAACTCCAGCTTTCCTCCACCACCAAAACCTGGCACGTCCTTAAATGACCATAGCTGTTAATTTGACATAAAACACAAACAAACCAAAGAATGCCCTGCAGCATTGGGGTTTATTCAACACCTAGGGTATTTTTCTATTCCTTCCTTCTTGTATATGTACCTACTCCTTATTTTCACTCAGTCTCTCTAGCCTCCTTGATTGGTTAGCTGCCTGTTGTTACAATAAAGTGGCTTGGTTGAGTGTCTTGCTTAGTGACTGTTGGCAGATTTCAGGGAGATGTCACCTTAGCCCATTCACCCCTGAGGACACATTTGAACTCTTCCAAATCATTGGTTGGAATAGTTCTTTATGAAATTTTAGGGGTGAATGAGTTAAACTACCCTGTAGTGGCCCTGTCCTTAGGAGACACCTTCTTCATATGTACACTAAATACACAGACAAATCATGTTTAAATCACATATCAGGGGTGCAAGAACACATCAGTTAACTAGTAGTTGTCCCGCAATATTCAGATTCATGGTTCTCTTCTGTGTATATATTCTAGAATGGAAAAATGCATATGGTTGCTTCCTTGAAAGACTTGAAAGCCTTGGAGCACCTGAAGTCCTTTATTTGGATCACACGAATTCAAAACATTCATTGGTTTGGTTTCAAAGGACCATGGTCAGCTTATGCCATACCGCAGCATCCGTCGTCTGTCGTCCGTCCGTCAACTTTTCCTTTAAAATGCAACTAGTCCTGATCGGTCAAGTAGATTTTGACTAAATTTGGTCTGGAGCATCCTTAGGCCAAGGGGTCTCAATTTTGTATAAATGATGGGTGTGGCTCCACTGGGGGCAGAGGGGTGGGTCCCAATAAGGGAAATAGAGGTAAAACCTTTAAAATCCTTCTTCTACCATGGCGATTAAGGAATTTTATCCTAATTTAGTCTGGAGCATTCTAGGGCAAAAGGGACTCAATTTCGTATAAACAGTGAGTGTGACCCTTCTTGGGGCAGAAGGGAGGGGCCCAATAGGGGAAACATAGCAAATTCTTCAAAATCCTTCTACTACTTTAAGAATGACAGGATTTTGTCCAAATTTGGTATGAAGCATCCTTTGGTGAAGGGGAACCAATTTTGTATAAATGGTGGGTATGACCCCCCTAGGGGCATAGGGGTGAGGCTCTGTTTGAAATTTGTTCTGGCTTTATCTCAAGTACTGGAGGGATCTTTCTGAAATTTCATATGTACTTACAGCACCTACCATGGAGTGATATATCTTTACTTCATACCAATTATTTCAACATATTCAGGTGAGCGATACAGGCCCTCTGGGCCTCTTGTTTGTATTTTACAACCTATTAACAGATATGGTCATTTAAGGACGTGCCAGTTTTGATGGTGGGGGAAAGCTGGAGTTCCCAGAGAAAAAACCACCGACCAACGGCCAATACCTGGCGACTGCCCCACATAGGTCTTGAACCCGTGACCCAGTGGTGGAGGTCTAGTGGTATCAGAATGTCAGAAACCTTAACCACCTGGCCGCTGCAGTTCCTTTGGTCTATTAATGTTGTTTACATATTTTGGCTAAGCATAATTTCCTCTTTCTTTCAAATATCAAAACAGCTCTGCCTGCAAAACGACAACTTGTAATGAATGCATTGGCAATGAGAAATGCTGCTGTTCCATTAAGCGAGCTTTGTTTTAGACCTGTCCCCTAATGCTTTCCTTTACGGGAAGGTTCGTCCCTATTGATCTGGAGTCAGTTATGAGTATACATGGTATTCCTTCATCATTAACCCTTTGATTTCCTTGTCTGTTATGTAGAATAATGGAAAGGAGTGGTTTGGCAGATTTATTTATTGGAATTGATCAAGTATTGATTGTATATATGTACACCAGAGTGTACTTGTGACCTCGGCAGGGTGAGGCTGTATGGCAGAGAAGCTAGTGTTCGTCAAAGTGAGACTCAATGGCCCAGAAGTGTGGTTTGATTAAGGTGCAGCTCTATTGCCCAGAGAACTTTTAGTTTATTACAGTTCAGCATTATGGTGGGCTAGAAGTGTGTGTTAACTCATTCGAATTCACCCCTGAAGACACATTTGAACTCTTCCAATTCAAAGGTTGGAATAGTTCATCATGAAATGTCAGGGGTGGATGAGTTAATTAAAATGAGGCTGTTGTATGATGGCCTTTCTTTGGAAAACAGTCTTGAATTTTACCCCAGACAAGATGGTTGAAGAGTCAGCTATATTACATAATGCTGTAATTAATCTGTTAAGGAATTGCATGGTTACAATCGCTGTCAGGGATTAAAGGATAATAACTTGTAGTACCAGAGATTAGGATGGTTTGGGTTTCTATAATACCATATATCTTATATGGTCATGTGGCCATGGTTTATCTTATCAGGTATGGGTATTTTAAGTCTGGAAAAAGGTCAAAGTTCGACATAATAAGGAAACATGTGATATATTTGTTTTCCATGTATTGGTACATGTGTAGTATATGTCTTGATTAGGTAGGTAAGTCAAAGGTAGGTTTTACGTTTTGATTTAAAATATGTAATGTTAAACACTAGATTGTATTTTAACTCATTCACCCCTGAAATGTCATAATGAACTATTCCAACCTTTGCATTGGAAGAGTTCAAATGTGTCTTCAAGGGTGAAAGAGTTAACTGTGGTTCAAATCATTAGACTAGATTCGGAAATTTAAATGCTTTTTTATTGTTGACATTTCTGCTCATTTTACTTTCACTTATTATAGATCAATACCACAAATCATGATAATATATGTGCTGATGGACAAAGAAATATGTATAATCTATATTGGCATAGAAATATATCAGTATCACTGACACAATGAAATATGTGTTGAAACAAAACTGAAATTTATATTGACATAGAAATATAACGGTTCACTGACACAATGAAATACGCAATTGACAAGCTGTATGGATACACTGACAGATGTATTGACACATTGAAATATACACAGACAATTACTGAAACATATATCCATTGATGTACAGGAGTTTGAATTGACTCCATCTAAAATATCTAGGTATTTAATTATTGACACATTGAAATATACATTGGTACACAGGCCGAATAATTAGTGTTGTACATGTACACACATCATAGATATATTTATTTATCGACAAATCAAAATATGTATTGATACTGTGAAATATATTTTGGTACACTTAAATACCTATTGACACACTGAAATATCTTATATTACGGAATCAGATTCATCAGTTTGGTGTGAATAGTAATTGCTAAGTTTGTATTAAATACAAACAGTAATTAAAAACTTAATACTTTTTGAGCTTTCGAAAAGGTATATGTTTCCTTTGTCAAGCAAAGGGTCAAATGACTGATGTCTGGACTCTAAACTGCTAAGAACCCCCATGTATAGTCACAATATTGAAATAAATGTGTATGTATTGAGACACAAATATATGTATTTGAGTGTGTACCTGTCTATTGGTACACATTTAACTCATTCACCCCTGAAATTTCATAATGAACTATTCCGAACTTTGAATTGGAAGAGTTCAAATGTGTCTTCAGGGGTGAATCATGAGTTAAATATAGGATATATATTGTTGTTGATTGGCTAATTAAAATATCTATTGCAGCAACTCAGATGATGCAAACATTTTTACACTATAAATATTTGAGTTTTAAAGTAAAAAAATGAAAATTTGCTGTAGAATTACTTTTTACTTTGCTTACCGGTAAGTAAAAGGTTTTAAAAGGAGAATCATCACACCATATGTTCCAAAAATTAACCTTCTCCCATCAATCTCACTCACTCTCTCTATATGCATCAGCAAATGTGGGTTGTTACATGCCATATTGGATCCCCAATATGCTGATAAGATTAACCCTTTCACCCTCCGTAACTTTAGTAGACTCTACCATACATTGATCTGGATGAGTCCATTATGGTCTACAGTGGTGAAAGGGTTAAATTCACTTTGGTAACATCTAGGTGTGGAGAGACAGGACTGCTGACTACACATAGGATTTTCTGTGTTACATGTGTTGTGAACATGTGGACAAAATCTCCTTAAATTTGTACACTAAATTGTTTTACCCTGGATATGAAATCCCACATACATTTGTCAAAAAAGGGAGAATGTCAAATATATAAAAATGACTTAAAAAAATATGAACAATAAGGAAAAACTCTTCTTAAGTTACCAGTAGTGTCATTGAAATTCTCAATTATGATGATGATAGAGTGATTGCTATTTCTATTACGAGTTATATTGATGTTCAAGGGAATGTTATGGCACTAATATTGGTTATAAAGGATGGTTGGGTGAAATTGAGACCATTGATTGTTGTAATCAATTATATATGGCAGTATTAATGTAAGGGTAGTGAAACCTTTCAACAATGAAACTTCTGTCCATAAAATAGTAATATGATACAACTGTAAATTTTGCAACTTTCACTTTCATTGCAGTGCTTCCATGCCCCACCAGTTATTGATTACTTGTTGGTCTTTGTGAAAATACATGTGCCTTCTGTTGAAGAATATAAGATGCTACAGTTTGTAATAATTGATATCTCTATCAAAGAAAGACTAAAACTATAGTATAAAAATAGTGACTGATACAAACTACAGCTACCATTTGATATTTGAAACAGGTGACTTTAAAATGAGAAAATTTGGCGAGCAATTTTGGTATATAAATGGCTCCCAGCAGACATCTACTCTAGCGTCCTTGGAATGTATGTTACTGTGATAACTGATTATTAGTATTTTATCATTGATAAAAAAAAAAGTATGTCACCTGATCATATTTGATCATAAATCATTCCCATTACTTAATGGAGTTTAAACATTCTTGTCGGTTTCATTTGTTCAAACTGAGTAACCCATCGTATAGACCTGCAGATAACTCTGTGGAATACTTTTGAACACCATCTAATAAGTGAAAATGAAAGGGAAAATGGAAGAGGGTATGAAATGTCTCAAGAATGGACATCAGCCCACACATGTAGAAAAAAGGATCAGTCTCAACATTAATGTGAAAAAGGGCTTTAAGAGGAAATAAAAGACTGTGGAAATTGACAATTAGAATGCTTTTTTTTCTCTTTAGAAAATTCCATAGCCAGCTTCTTTTGGATGAAAATTTTGGTCCATGTGGTTTCAGAATGTTTTTTTCCCTATTAGAGAAAACCATAAAGCCAGCTTCTGTCGGATGAAAATTTTGGTCCATTTGGTTTCAGAATGTTTTTTTCCCCCATTAGAGAAAACCATAAAGCCAGCTTCTGTCGGATGAAAATTTTGGTCCATTTGGTTTCATAATGTTTTTTTCCCCATTAGAGAAAACCATAAAGCCAGCTTCTGTCGGATGAAAATTTTGGTCCATGTGGTTTCAGAATGTTTTTTTCCCCATTAGAGAAAACCATATAGCCAGCTTCTTTTGGATGAAAATGTTGGTCCATGTGGTTTCCAGTTTAGATCTATTTCAAATGCGTTTTGCTTTTCTAGATATTTACATATGCTAATAATCTGGTGTATTGTAGCTGACAGTGTCTGTTTACTCTGTTTGACAGCCGGACCAGAGTAAGATGCTTGACTACCTCCAGGTACAGCACTGAACCCGGACCCCGTGCCACGCCCACTCACTGCCAATTAACCCCCAGTGACACACCCACCAGTTACAGTCATGGCCACCTCTCCTCAAAACAGTGAGTAACATTTTCTTACATAATTTGATTTCAGAGATGTCTAGCCATAGCAGTCAGTGACTGACTCAAAACGTTGTGTCGGGATAAAACAGAGGTTTCTGTAATGTAGTCATGAAAATGCTAAACTTAATTCATACATATTTGGCAAAGTCAGCATATTATTTATTGATTATGTATTTAATTAATTTGTGTTCATAATGGCATGACTGTTTACTCTTTCACCCCAAAAATTTTGTAATGAACTATTCCAACCTTTGAATTGGAAGAGTTCAAATGTGTATTTAGGGGTGAATGAATTAAAAAAAAAAATCTGTTAAATCCTTATAATGTATTTACATTCTAAATAATAGCTGTGGGCCATTTTATGCAAACAGTTCACAAAATATTTCTTTATTTTGTGGTACATGGCTGAGGTCAATGAAACAATATTGACAGAACAGCGTTCTAACAATCTTAGTCACTTAACTGATTCAAAGCTGGCGTTATTTAGAGCAGACTATCATCTGTAACGTCATATTGGCAAATATGAAAATGATGGCATTACCAAATCATGGAACACTACTTGCATTCATAGTGCCATGAATGCAACTGCAATTTGGTTAGTTCATAAAGTTGGTTTATATATTAATATGTTTGGAAACCATCCCAACTGCCTTCATATTGTAACTACCCCGTGCTGGTAACATGATGTATTACTTCTTGAAATACTAAATTTGATGCATCAACTTTGTGAGGGAGCTTGGCTGTACTGTCTAGAAAGAAGGGCCACGCTTTTATATCGAGACACCAGTGTTTGGGAGACTCACAACTTGATTGTGTCTGATATGGTGTCATCCTCATTTATAGACTACTTAAAGACCAACTTACTGGAAAGATTGTCACTATCTTATGACACAAATGTTTCAGCGACCAATTATTTCTTCTATTATTTTGGTTCGAAAGATGTGATTTCTTTCTGGATGTAAGAAATGTCTTTTTTTCTCTCTAATTCTAGGCTAGATACTGTTCTATAAGGTTCTATAAGGTATTAAGAATGATAAAAAAAATCCCATTAAACTGTTGCGATCTCTAAGTAAAGATGCGAATTAGCCGACATTATCCGAAAGAAAATCATCCAGATGGGTGAATGTAGGACTTCAACATGATGTTATCAGATTACTTAAATGATCCGCTTTGCCTAATACCCAGACCTACCGAAGGAAGTAACTCATTCTTCAATTTCCTGTGCTTAGACTTGCAGATAATTACGGTACAAAACTTGGCACACAAAATGTGTCGGAGAGATTGCCTTGGTAACAGCGTTTGTTCGGCCAAATAGTTCGACTCATGTAGATTTGTATGCATCTGAAAGTGTAAATATGCATTTTAAATTTCAGAAGACAGCTGGTAAAACTATTATTTCCTTTTGCGATATCTGTTATTGATTTCTGTCGGTAAGTGAGGACAAATCCTAGGGGACTTGCTGGTTTGTTACGCAGACTGTAGAAACAATACATTTCAGGTCTCAAATTTTGTATGTGACCTAGGTTTATGTTGAGAAACATGATTTGCATGGCTATCTTTAAATTAGCACTATCATGTACTTCAATCTAGATATCTTATATCAATGTTCTCATGAGGAACAGAAAATTGTTTGTACATATAGAAGTTACACTATGTTACATGTTTTGTGGTACTCCGGCTTTCCTCCACCACCAAAACCTGGCAAGTCGTTAAATGCATGACCATATATAGCTGTTAATAGGACATAAAACACAAACAAACCAAACTGTGGTGTCAGCTTTTTATTATTCTAGATTGTCCTGATCCTGAACGAGGCTAATCTATACAAGTAGCAGTCCTGGAAAATGTTGTAACTGAATTAATGCATATGATTATGCAAAGAAGTCAAACATTTCTGAGTTGAGTTGACCAAAGGGTTGTGGGTTCGAATTACGTCATGGCACCGTGTTGTATCTTTGAGCAAGATACTTTACTTAGCTTGTTCCAGTCTACTCAGCTGTAAATAAGTAAGTGGTTGGGCAGTGCTAGAATTGTTGAATGCTAGCTGTGAGCACCGAAATGGCAGCACTTGGCTGTTTGCTCCGGAGGGAGTTGAGAAAGATGTTGGCTGATTGAAAAGGCCCTATATGATATAACCACGGATAATCATTTGTGAACCGCTTTGAGACGACCTACAAACTAGGATGTAATAAAGCGGTATATCAGAACCTCAAATTGTTATTATTATTATTAAGTGTCTACAGGGTTTTGAAAATGGATGAGATCAATATTTTTGTACCACGGTATCTTCAAAAAAACCTTGAGAAAGTCTTTGAAGTCTAGAAATGCTATCTCGTTTCAAGTATATGATCATTTGAAAGTCATTGAAGTATTATGCTGAACACTTTCTGACAGAAGTGGATTAACTCATTCACTCCTGAAATTTCATAATGAACTATTCCAACCTATGAATTGGAAGAGTTAAAATGTGTTTTCAGGGGTGAATGCAGTCGAGTTAAAGCAAAATTTCCTTGTGAAATAAGCCTTTGATATAGATACTCTAATGGTAGGAATAATTGATTTTTTTTGGTTCTGATTTGGAAGAGGTATTTTATTGTACAGTTTTTATCACTGGTCTCAAAATTGTTTGGCACTATCATTTGGTAGATGTACAAAGACATTATATCTGCCGTTAAACATGAGCGTGTTTTATCACGAAGCTTTGTTTTCCATCAGACATGTATTTTCTGGTGTACATTATGACAGGTTTAACAGTATGTATGTATCCGAGTCTCGTAGGAATTCATACGCACAGCGTATAATCAGGTTTTACTTGGCAGATATCGGTAACAGCTTCAACTTTTCAGTCTCGCTTTCCTATTTAAAAATCACACATCATCTTCTACAAGTCTGCTGACTGAACTTTCGATGTTGTTTTTTTTTATACAAAAGAGAATTTGTTTACATAGAGAAATTACAAATTTGTTCAAATGATAGTTGTGTATTTACATTTGCGCTGCAACCCACTATATGAACATTACCAGCAGAAATGCATTTCATTTGAGTATGAAAGGAAAACTCTCGTGACATAACAAGTGGTTTACTTATGAAGTCAAAGATTAACCTTGTTCAATGAGAGTCTTGTCGCTTCACTTCGGATAACATGGAGAATGCTCCTGTGTCAAACACTCAAATGACGACGGTTAATTATTGGTGCCAATTTTAGTTAAATAGAGCTATTCCACCAATATCGTTTAAAGGACGACGCATATACAAAACGTGAAAACGCAGTAAATAAATAAATAATTTAAGAACTAATAAATAAAATTAAACAATTATTCTATAGTAAAATGTAAATATATGGATTGAACAGCGTTTTTTTTAATTTTCATGCTGGTATGAATGTAAATCGGTTACATCCATATTAAATATGAGCATGCAGTCTTCAAGCAATATGGATGTAACCAATTTGCGTTCATACCGGCATGAACATTTTAAAAGCGTCGTTCAATCCATATATATATATACATGTCTACAGTGACCACACTGTACCAGCTGTGTACCACATATAATATCTTCTAACACTTCTGTTTGTAATATTGGGATTTGTTTTGGATTAAAACCATGGTATATCCATTTAGTTTTACCTAAATCTTTAAAAATGCAACATATTTCTTGTTGTTGCCCTTGACAGCAGGGTATTGCACATTTTGTCTTTGCCTGTTTCACCAATACCAGACTGAAATACTGCTCACGAGACTATATAGCTAAATGAGCACTGCCCCCTAGGACATAGCAAAAGAGTGCAACAATCGGATCACAGAGAATGTGCAATGACACAACCAATGTCATTATGTAGATTCCAGCTTCAAACAAAGTCGGGAGAATATAGAATTAACCTTGTACATCCTTCCTGTCTCAGTTTACAACGCATATCTGGGATACTTTTTCATATAAGTGGACATTGCATTTAGTATGTGGGTAAATCATGAAGAAGGGCTGTGTGAGCTAGATACCAAAGTAGTAAATTTGACCTTTGACCCATTTACAGGTTTCCAAAGTATATTTCAGCCCCTGTTCTGTGTATGGTCTTTAGACTATGTATGTACCTGTAACAGGAGAAAGAGAAATGCCAACGGCCAGACTGGGGTTTGAACCCGGGATCCTCCGAACTCTAGATGGACGCTCTACCAATTCAGCTACCAGCTGGTCGTCGACAATCAACCCAGTCCAGTTTTGCTATATTCTTCCCTCCTTTTTCCAAGTGTTCGCCCCCTAAGACATTACTTTTTACAACCCAGACTTGAGTGTCCCCTTACTAAGCATCCACCCACTGCTAGTGAAACAAGGGTTGGCAATCTTGCCAACTTTGTAACAGGAGAAAGAGAGATGAAATGGCCAGACCAGGGTTCGAACCTGGGACCCTCTGAACTCTAGACTGATGCTCTATATATAGCTAGCAGTTGAGCTGCCTGGTCACTGACTCAGTCCAGTTCCACTACATACCTACCTGGTCACTGACTCAGTCCAGTTCCACTACATATACCTACCTGGCCACTGACTCAATCCAGTTCCACTACATACCTACCTGGTCACTGATTCAGTCCAGTTCCACTACATACCTACCTGGTCACTGACTCAGTCCAGTTCCACTACATACCAGTAGTTATATGTGGTATACCAAAATGGGGTACTGCATCCTTATTTGACTGGTTTCCTTGACAACAAGAACCAAAAAACATGTTTACAGAGCATGTTTTGGCCAGTGTTTCGCATAGTATGTGATGTGTGTACATGTGTGGAGGGGGACTGGGGATGTCCACACTTAAGCTCTGTAGTTAATTAAGTTACTATGCAAGGTGTTTTAGATGCTCTAGCTAAAATCTGTAAGTTTATCGTTCAAGGCTGAAGCTATTTTGTTGCTGTCCAGAACAATTTCTACAAATTGATATTTTGTAAACTTTTCAATTTAATTATTGGTGTCACATAGATGGAATTTATCACCAGTGACACGTTTGAATATTATATCAGAACTTGATGTAAAGCAGGAGTCCTTCTTTTATTATATATTTCACCATGAATAAAACATAGCTAACTTTCACAATAGTGACATGAAGTAGTAATTTCAGATTTATATATTACATGTAATATTTTATTGCTTGGCATGTTTCCCACAGAACATTGGAAGTATATGCACATTCTTCATCAGCTGTAAAGAGAGGACTCCTGGGAATTTCATTGAACAGAAATTTCAGATCTGAACATGGTCATTGATAAAATATCTTACGCTAGTTTAAATCTTTATATATATATGGTATATACTACAATACCCTCAAATATTTTTTTGATAATTTTACGCAAGCACTATTACCATGTGAAACAATCTTTTTATAAAAAGATATATTTCGTAAATCAAGTTTAGCCTACATACATATAATATGTAATATTGCCCTGATGTTTTGAGAAATAGAAATAGAAGAAATAAACAATTAATTTATTTGGTATGATATATTACAGTCAGGATGTTGAGTCCGAGAACAAATGACATTTTTTTCTCATAAGGATTCTTTGTGATTTTGTCAGATCGGATATGCGTTCAAAGCGTTTTGGAGACTCAGATTCAGGGGCGAAAATCCCCGATGTGTGTGTCTGGATTGTTGATTAAGTTAGACGTATTCTAGCTGTCCAGACAGTTATGCTGTCATCGGCAGGGATCAATAAGACAGACAAATGTTTTCTTCTTCAGAAATACGCCAAACAAAACTGTCTGTGGGTTTACGATCATTGGTGTGTTGACATTTAGATTTGTATGAGGTTTCGTTAAGGTTTTAAATATTGGCAGTGTTAATATGATACTAAGGGGTACAGTGAAATGAAAAGTTTGTAGCTTGTTTCATTGTCAGAGATTGTACCAAATATTGTTATTTTATTTCCAGTTCTGGGAAGTTGAATTGCACCTTAACCCTTTCACCCCCATGTAACTTAAGTAGACTCTAGATCTGCCATGCATAATTGATATGGATGAGTCCATTGTGGTCTACAGCGATGAAAGGGTTAATTGAAAAGTTGGACAACCCTCTCTAATTGAAAAAAACCGATTCACCTAAACTTCTTCTACAGTGAATATGAAATAAATGTACCACACTTTTTTTTTGGGCCCAAGTTTTGTACATATAGAGTTACTGGTAATGACAAGCCTCTAATCTGTATACCTGATGCCCACAATTCATCTGATAAGCACACCTGAACTGAATCAGTTTTCAGATATTTCTTGATTATCTCTCGGGAAACACATTGAATTAGCCTATATCAGGAGCTATGTGAAAAAGTGATTTTTTTATGGTAATGCATGTATGTGGAAAAGCAATGTGATGAATAATAAAATATCATAGAATCTTCTGTAAAACTTTAAGCATAATAAAACCACATTAATGTGTGTAAAAGATGTGCATTGATAAGGTTGCCTTACAAGTGTCGGCTGTACGGAATTTTCCTTAAGCTCAGCGGTAGAGCATAATGGGCTGGAGAGCCAAGGGTCGCGGGTTCCAGCCCCAGCGACGGCACTTTCTTGATCAATATTCCTTGTCTTACTACAAACTGATGCCGTTGACCCTCCCTGTTCAAGGTGGGAGAACCCTTGGCAGGGAGTCAAAGAACCTGGGTTGGTATTTGAAAAAGGGGGGAATAGTGTAAAAGATGTGCATTGATCAGGTTGCCACACAAACGTCGGCTGTAGGGAATTTCCCTTAAGCTCAGCGGTAGAGCATCGGGCTGGAGAGCCAAGGGTCTCGGGTTCCAGCCCCAGTGACAGTACTATCTTTATCAATATTCCTCGTCCTATTTCAAATGCATTATGCTGGTCTGGTATGGTATGGTGCAGAGTAAATATTAATCAAGTTATGGTCGCAGAAAACCTGGGCAGTGGATTTTAATACATGTACTGTAATGATAAGTATTTAATCCAGTCATAAAGCATCAACAATGGATGTTATACAGGTAATCAGACACACATCAGGCAGGTAGCAACACCAAACTACAATCATCATACCTATATCTGCTAGTTTATAAATAAAATATTCATCACAAGTCACAAAAGGGAATCGGGATATATTTATAGAATGGTAAGTAAAATCCATATTGATTTGTTGCAGAGAAGAATCTGACGATTGATAAAATTACCAATCTACATTGGGTAAATCTTTATAGCAGCGGGTTTTGAATCTGATCTCTGGCAGAACAGAATGACTGGAAAGGTTAAATTTATAGGTATAACAAGACAGCTATCGAAGCAGATCCCATCAAATACATGTAACATTTGAATATTATTTTGATTAACATATGAACAATATTTTGATTCTGAGGAATATTTTGAATCTGAAGTTAATATCAGCTATTAATAAACTTTGTACTTGTGATAATTGTCGTTATTATTAAATTAATTGTGTGTGGTCTGCTCTATTTTCAATACAACAGTTCAGCTGAAACAGGTAGATGTCAATTATCATGACAATTATTTATCAAAAAACAGGAAAGAGAATAGTGTGTTTCCACCAGGAATCGAACCCTCAATATCCAGGTTCCTAGTCGTACGTTCTACCACTGAGCTAAAGGGAAATGCCCTCTAGCTCAAAGCTAGAAGGCGACGTTATTCTATGTACAATTAATATCTGCCACAATATAATTGAACAATTTGATTTTGAGGTAATTATCAGCTATTTATAAACTTTGTACTAGTGATAATTGTCGTTATAATTAAATTAATATTGTGTAGTCTGCTCTGTTTTCAATACAACAGTACACCTGAAACAGGTAGATGTCAATCATCATGTCAATCAGAATATAGGCAGCAATAAGAATACCGGTGAACATATGTATATGCAAAGGTAATTTTGGATGTAAACTACTAGTGTTTCATTAAGTGGGGCTGAGTTGTCAGAAAGTGCTTATCCTTCTGTAGATAACACTCCAACCCATCATCCCAGGCAATCCAATGTTGATTTGTTTAGGCAAGTTAGAGTTATCCCCCTTGCAACAGAAAAACTCATCAATAACAAAAATGACATTTAGTTTATGTGTAATTAATAAACCTTCTGAATTTAAAATGTCTGTGTAAATCTAAATTAGGAAAATACGATTTATGACAGATATTAGAATTAATAATGCAAATATGTGTTTTGTTTTTTTCACATTTGATGGATGTTTTATGTCCATATTTTGATTTCTTGTTACCTTACATTGGTAGGGTATAGACACTGAGTTGGAGTTGTCTCCCTTACATCAATCAATGGTGATAGCTAGATACTTATATATTGTATATGTATGGCTATCATTGCCTGTGATGAGGACTTTGATGTCAAGGCCATTGTCACTTAGAGGTTGGAGATAAGGCCAAGGTCATAAGTAAGAAGGTGATGCTGAGGTCAGTAGATCACAAATTAGAAGGTCAACTGGTAGGGCTGATGGAGTAAATACCTTCCGTTAAATACATATGCAAGACCATGCACACACTTGTGTTTTTCTAACGAATCAGAAAGCACAAATTTATTTCGCGCACTCATTAATATATACGTCTGCACAATAAATGAGTGCTTTCTGATTCGTTAGAAAAACACAAGTGTGTGGTCTTGCTTTTATCACATACCTTCCGTATTTGGTAGAGATCGATACAAAGATTTTATAAACTTTGATATTTTTTGCAAATACCAGGAACTTTTCAGTTCGCCATGACAAGGGGGTTCCCCAAAAAAGTAGTTCCGGCTAGTAGGTAAATACAACATTCCGTATTGCACATGTGCAATACAGAACGTTGAATTTCATGGTCTGAAAATTTCTTGTATTACTATAACAAGATTCAATAGGTATGTGTTAAAATTTTGTTTCAATGGAAAGTCCATTGTTTATTAAAAACTTGGAAGGCTACAAGCTTTATCAATATCATGAGACAGTTTCAAGCTACATTGCTGTAAGGGAATCATTGAATAGTTAATTAAAAACTTCAACAAAAAACAGTCAATTAAAATGAATTAGTACAAATATGCTGTTATATTTGATATAAAGAGAGATCATGTACTGTTACTGTAAGATGAACTCCTATGTCAGCTGTCCTGTCCACAGTTCTTGTATTTTATTCAACAATTTTCTATCATTTCTTCTGTTTGGTATACAAGTCAACACAGTCTTAACAATAAAGGAATATGTCTTATTTACTGCATGTGAGTGTCTAAAAGATTGAAGCAAATATGATCTAGCCACAGTGAGCCAGTTCTAAATCGAGATGAGGGGGCTCATAGACTTTCGCACATCTATGACCAAGTATTAAACAAAGCGTAGCTGAATCGAGTCATTTCGGTTCATATTTAACAACTGTTGTACATATACGCTTACAGCGTAGCCGAATTGACATTTTGTAGATAACTCGTACACATTTTACACCTTAATGTGTGCATACGCTTCACCGGTCATTTGTCTGATGAAGGTGATAGAGTACATACCGTACTAGTCATCAAAACTTCACCTAAAAAAACACGTATTGGTTGTGTAACAGGAACATTTCATAATGATCTAGTTTAATTTTTATGATGGTAAACTTCAATTGAATTTATTCTCAAGTTAAATGGTATCTACAAGTTACACTATATATTATTATTACCAATGTCGCTATGGTCAACTATTTGTTACTGACTGTTTAAAACGAAAAGTTCACAAAAATCACATTTTGCCATTCATTTGACTGAATTGTAGTTTGAAAATGGAAGTAATAAAAAAAACACCAGAAATCTGTAGGAGTCAAACTTAGGGACCTTTGTTTCAAAGCCTACACTTAACCCAATTGTGGCAATACAGGAATTAAATATGCACAGCATCAACATCGGTGTCCTATTTACAGGCCACGTAAAGCATATGAAATGTTAGACAGGGGGAGTTACTCTCAGTCAGAAATTTTCTTTCGGTTGCTTAAGGATCTTCTTTATTGAAGGGAGAATACTCCCAAGTCAATAAAACTCTGAGTGGAACTCTCCTTTACTTTAACTGATGCTGTGGTACTCTCTCCCTTAAGACAGAGTTGTTTGTTGATATAGTTCATATTTGGATAGAAAGTACATATGGACTCTTAATTCAATGCTTCTAATTCTTATTTTTATATAGAAAGCACATAAATTATTAAGTTGATGTTTGAAGATATTTTTTGTGTATTATTGAATTAAGACATTAAAAGTATTCTTATCAAAATTACTCGTAAAATTCATTTAGATGATATAATCATGTTAAATTTAATGAATTAGGAATTCTGATTTTGGATTCCTCATCAGAATAAATATCACTATGATTTGTTTCTGCTGTAAATGCCTGATAGGTCTGTTGCAGTACATATTGTTTTGTAGTATAATGAAGGTAAGGTGATACAAACTGTTAGGCCTATCAGATGGCTACAGCAGTCAGCAGAAAGAGATAAAAATTATTTCATCTTTTTATAAAGCAATCATGGGAATGTGCATGATTCTGTCATTGGACTCCGGTGACATTTCTGATAAAGATATCCTGTCTGGTTCGAGTAGGTGTGAGGGGGTGGACATCACACAGAATATTTATCATTACATTATTATCAGTAAGCAAAAACCACCATAGAGATAATAGCCGGGATATTTTTTTTCATTTATTTCTCTGTTCCAGCCTTGATAATATTACATATAACATAATACATATGGGTGGTCGGGTGTTGCAATGGATAGCGCCCTTTTCTTTTACCTAGGCGGCGGGGGTTCGATTCCCCGATCGAATGTGAAAAGGTTGGGGTCACCTGCCCGACCGCGTGGGTTTTCTCCGGGTACTCCGGTTTCCTCCCACACTAAGACCCCCCTACACACTAACATCCGGGCCAACAAGAGTGATTAATATAAGTTGGAAGAACCTGTTTCATAATTGTTGTAAAAAAAATAAAGTTTATATTTTATATAATATTACATTTAATTGAAGTCTCCAACCTTCAACTTTTAGTTTTGGAGTGTCGGTTATGTCCGTGTTTGTAAGACCTAAAGATTTACCATCATCTTACACAGAGTATTCCAATTTATATGTGTTTTTATAATACATTCCCCCAAGGGAAACATGATTTATCTCCGGGGAACAAATCTTCAGGTCTCCCTCACACCAGGGCAATAAGTGTTTTATTATTCCGAAATTTCATCTGTGGAGTCTGTGTCTTAAATACACATAGCAAAAATACATTTGGCCTAACATTAGGCAATGTAACGAGCCCCTGTGTTGTCACTGACCTGCAGTTCACCCTTATTTCATTAGGTCTGGTAGTATATATATATGCTACAAATTTACATCAAATTAAACAACAATAATAACCAATAAGTTCTTCAGCTGTTGGGAGGTGGAATATCAAGTTCGCAACCATAGTTGATGTTTGTGTTGTCGTCTGGAACACATCCGGCGTCTAACAAAGAGAGTCTAACAAAGAGAGACAACTCGTCCGATAATATGTGAGGGGTTCCGAGAGGGATACTCGACAGGGAAAATGGATCGCGTGAGGGAGACTCGATGTTTTATAATCCTGTCATGTAATGTGTTTAAACCAATCAGACACGCTGTAAAATCGATGAGGAATAATAACATTGTTTGTTTGTTTGTTTGTGTTTTACGTCCTATTAACAACTACGGTCATTTAAGGACGTGCCAAGTTTTAGTGGTGGAGGAAAGCCGGAGTTCCCGGGGAAAAAACACCGCCCTACGTCCAGTACCTGGCGACTGCCCCACGTAGGCCTCAAACCCTCAACCCAGTGGTGGAGAGCTAGTGGTAGCAGAATGTCAGACGCCTTAACCACTTGGCCACCGTGGCCTCTTGTAAATAAAGTATCCTTACCTGTCTCCGACATCACTATACATAACCCTTACCTTGTACATATTTTGTTTTCAGTCACACTTTTCTGCATTCAATTTTTAAGAATCAAACATATTATTTTTTTGTTAATCATTGAAAATGTTTATTAATTAATTGATGAATTGATTTTTATATGCCCGTCAAATTTGACGGAAGTATTATGGTATGGGGTCGTACGTCCGTCGGGCGTAAACTTTTGTTTGTCCTGCAATCTCCTCCTACATTTTTCGACCAATCTCTTTGAAACTTAGTATACATTATAATCATGATATGAAGTTTTGTCTCCCTTGAAAGAATTTTATTCAATGATTTTTGCCAAAGTTATTGCCCTTTGTTCATTTCAGTATTTGATTTTTTGTCCGAAGATTTTCTCCTACATTTTTTATAGCATGTCAGCTAACCACTCTTAGAATGATGCAGATCTTATTTCAATGTAAGAAAGCATATAACACTATATAGCATTCGGCAGGCGTATATTGTTCCGCCCTGCGGTACTGTTGTTGATTTTGCATTCTAATAAAAGAAAATTTAGATATATTAACTGATTTTTTCTGAATGCTTCTAAGCCATCCTGGAAATAAGTGCTTTTCAATCTTTTAGACTATTTTGCTTTTGGTAATTGAGCGAAACCTGTTGGCTTTGTCTGAGCGTCGGTATAATGTGTTTCTGTTTATCAAGCCTGTAAAAACATTTTATTGGTGTTGCCGTTATTTTCACACCTCTGTCTCCAAAATTTCCGAAAATATGGCTATTTATACTACTCACTATAAACCAGCCTTAATAGTCCTCGGAGATGAAAGGGTGGGCTGATAACGTTTAAAAAACGTGCAAAGTGTGAACGTTTGTCTGTAAAGAAATGTGTTTCTCACCCTCAACATCATGTTTGAAGCACGGAGATGGCAAGTGCGGAAAAGTGTTGGAAGGCCGGCGAAGTGACCGAGAAGTGCCGTTTTTGTTGAGAAGATCTGATAACCTGTCTGCTTCATTTATTGAACAGTGTATAACAATTTTTATAGGCTGAAGTAGCCTAGCTTCACATGGTAAAATCCTCCACATGCAACAAGCACCAATAGATCTTGTCATTGGCGGTTTTGATTTGTTGTATATTTGTCTAGTTCTGGGTGGTTGTGAGGTGTTCTGTATTTCTGTTGGTTTGGCATGGGTGTTCCTTCGGGGTGATTTGGTTGTCTAACCCCCGAGACTCTTGTTTTGGTCGTCTAACCCCCGAGGCTCCTGTTTTGGTTGTCTAACCCCCGAGGCTCCTGTTTTGGTTGTCTAACCCCCGAGACTCTTGTTTTGGTTGTCTAACCCTCGGCAGAGCCTCGGGTAAGACAACCAAAAGACATCAACTCTCGGATTGGAGATTTCTCTGTCACCCTCAAACTAGGGGAAGATTAGTCTACTCAGGATTTTTACAAAATACCTCTATCCTTAAGTCTTAAATAGCACAAACACTTTTACTAAGCAACAGCCATATTACTTATATTGTTTATAATGTATCTACATAGAATATTCATTAAGTACATGTGAACTATAGGTTCGATAGCCATGAAAATGTCGATTTTTTCGTTGCTTGAATTTTAAATATTGCTTCCTTGATGAAGAAATGATAGTGGTGTATGTTTCCTTTAGGTTATCCAATGACCCTTCGGGAGATTTTAATATCCCCACAGGAAGTGGGTGAACCCTGTCGCCAAGTCCAGTTGTCTATACGGAATACAGTCCTTTCATGGTACATATATGGCGGAGTCTGTACTCTTATACAAGTAATAATGAGATCTCACTACTAGGCCCGGCCTCATCACGACTGCTTTGTCATCGGTCAAACCCCATAGACTGCGTGCAAGCTTGATGGCAATTAAAGCGTGGATAGAAACTGATCAGGATAACAAACTTGTGAATCCAAGAATTTATGTCTAGTCATGAAATCTAGATCTTTGTTGATTATAAAGAAAGTAATAAGAATTCATGCATATAATAGACTGTAGTGAAATTCTATGTTGACAATTTAGTGTATTTCAAGAGTTTTCTATTAAGCACACGTTTCTTTTCTGATGGTATCTTTCCGGCTATCTTTTTACTTTCCCTATATATGTATGTATATATATACATGTATCACCTTTTATTAAATTTACATTGTCATGGTAACCGGGATATCATCAGACTCCTTCTTGTAATGAACATTTAGGAAGGAATTGCCTGTAAATTTGCTTTGCTTAATATGCAAATATAATTCTGACAATGATTCTAACCCGTTTTCCGGCGATGACAAATGGCTACACAAAATGCCAAGCTTGAATTAACTCTCATCAGTAATATATCACTGATACGAAGAGTCTTAATGATCTTGACCAGCTCCTAAAAAGTATGGTTAGCTTCACAGTCTTACACTTTATTGGTAGTTCATATATTGCAGCTTTTTCATTGAAAGACAGTTGTTTTCAGATCTGCTCACCAGTTTCGTCAGAAATATATAACATTTTCATTGAAATATTTTAGCGTCTGTCAGCAAGTATATGCAATTTTATTTTACATCATTTGAACTCCTCTGCAGTTGGCATGAGTTTTCTTCTTGTGAAATTGAAATATTGTTTATCATTTTCTTTGAATGGAGGATGGGTGTACTAATAGTTCCAATGTGCCTACAGCAGTCTCGCAGATATTAACTCATTCACCCCTGAAGACACATTTGAACTCTTCCAATTCAAAGTTTGGAAAAGTTCATTAAAAAATTCCAGGGGTAAATGAGTTCATGTACTTCTGGAATATGTCAAATGCACAAACATGTGCATGCAGCTAGCAGTACAGAAAAAAAGTTTTTTTTACTGATTTAATTAAAGCTGGCTTGTTATAAACATATCATAACATATCTATGAAATTACAATGGTAAATGCCCTTGCTGGCCATGTAAAGATCACAGCGTGATTTAAAACATTGATGCTTAATTATAAACAAAAATTGAAGCTAAATACCTGGCCTGACCCCCACAAAAAATGTCAGTATTTGTCTAATCCCCTCACCGGCCATTAGCTGAGATTTTAGCTTAGAAATTTTCACTTATAACATTTCTTACTCATGTGATCAGTTCAATTAATTATATTGAATGTACTTGAGTATTTGTTGTACATATTGAGGTCCTCATATGTCATAATGTATAAATTGTGAAGTATTTAATGTATCTATATATATGAATATATAGTTTGTGTACTTGTCATATTTGTATGAAGGGCAGCGTAGGGCAAGTGGTTAAGGTATCTGACATTCTGCTACCACTAGCCCTCCACCACTGGGTCGCAGGTTTGAGGCCTATGTGAGGCAGTGGCCAGGTACTGGCCATAGGTCGTGGTTTTTCTCTGGAAACTCCGGCTTTCCTCCACCACTAAAACCTGGCACGTTCTTAAATGACCATTAGCTGTTGATAGGATGTAAAACACAAACAACATAGTTGTATGAGATATTGGTATTTCATGCATTAGCTACTTTGAAATGACTTGTAACCCGTATCCACGCACAGAACTCTCATGGCCCAGGTACAGCTTAAATTATTACACATTGTATATCATTTTGGAGTATAGCTAACATGATAAGACTATCCAATATATCATACTCTACTTAATTATCCATTTTCTTATCCACAACAAAATGAAAGTCATGGTAATTGATTTCAGATACTGAAAAGTACTGAAAATCAGAGTGACGCCATCTTTGACAAAATAGAACCTAACAGCGGGTTTCATTTTCAAGCTGACACTCCATGAATCCAGGTTTTCCTGTTAAAGGTACATTGTAGTGTTGATAAGATTTGCTGTGGTAGACAAAGTGATTGATGTGTTAGGTGATGTAATTTTCTGATGAGGACAACGTTTTGTGACTGCCGCATTATCTATGATATGGTAATACCTCTAAACCTATAAATCTACAGGAAGGTTGTGTGCTGGTGTCGTAATGATGATTGAAAAATTTAATAGAAACATGTAGTACATATTCTACCTGCTACAAAACGTATCGGAGAATGAAATTAACATTTATATAAAGTTCTCTAACCTTCTTGATTGCTTAAGGCTACACCATGTAAATTTTATAAGAAGGACATTAAACTGTTCTGTTATGCGATTTGCAAATGCACTAACCAATTCTTTAGTGATAAATTAAATTGTACCTGGTACTGACGGTGATGTGTGTTAATGTCACCATACCCGTGTTGTACCTGTATTGCTACCATGTCCGTTAATTAACGTGAAGTTCTATGACTTCCTTATTCAGGCATTGACAAAATGTTTTCCTGGATAAATTTTGTCAGTTCTTCTTTATTCAAAAAAGACATTTATAGTTTGCAGGCTATTATTAGGAAGTTGGCATGCGCAATAAAAGAGTAATATTGCAAAAAAGGAATTAATGTATCAAGGGTCACGACCTTTTTCTTATACAGTGTGTCAACCATTATACACAAAATGTAACCATGGAAACAGAGTGTTGTATACAGATGTCCATATACATGTATAGAGTATACCTGTCTACATCAACCTCAACCTTATATACACATGATACCTTTAAACTATTATTTACCATGGAGGTTCTGGAAGTCAGATACCATTAAATTATTATCTACCATAGAGATATTGGAGGTGATACTATTAAACTTTGATTTACCAAAGAGGTTTTGGAAGTCAGATACCATTAAACCATTATTTACCATAGAGGTTTCAGAAGCGTTACCTAATGTAACTAATATTAACCACAGAGGTTTGAAAGTGATACCATTAAACCATTATTTACCATAGAGGTTTCGGAAGCAATACCATTTAACCATTATTTACCATAAAGGTTTCAGAAGCGATTCCATTAAACTAGTATTTACCATAGATGTTTTGGAGGTGATACCATTTAACCATTATTTACCATAGATGTTTTGGAGGCAATACCATTAAACCATTATTTACCATAAAGGTTTCGGAAGCGATTCCATTAAACTATTATTTACCATAGATGTTTTGGAGGTGATACCATTAAACCATTATTTACCATAGATGTTTTGGAGGCAATACCATTAAACTATTATTTACCATAGATGTTTCGGAAGCGATACCATTAAACTATTATTTACAATAGATGTTTCGTAAATGATACCATTAAACCATTATTTACCATAGATGTTTTGGAGGCGATACCATTAAACTATTATTTACCATAGATGTTTCGGAAGCGATACCATTAAACCATTATTTACCATAGAGGTTTTGGAGGGGATACCATTAAACTATTATTTACCATCACACTGTCTTTTATTTATCTAAGAAAGGTTTCAGTCTGCCACCTGATTTAAGTTAAAATTTTCTAAGAGATATTTTAATATTTGAAGTTTAAACGTGTGAAATAAACATTTTGAATATTGGGATAAGCAGTACTTTAATTCAGGAGGTTTATATATAACAATCTGTGCATGTCATGGAGATCATTTGTTGGTTAAATAATACCTGCACAGATGCAGGTGACTTGGTAGGTAAGCTTAAGGGTATATGCTACCTTACTATCATATTGAGACTTAAGGCTAAAGCTATTAGCAGAAATCAACTGTAAATAATATTTTATTTTATTTGTGTTTATGAAATACTAATTTTTGCAGAGTTGCAATTGTGACATAAAGAATGTTGAAGTTACAAAGTAAAGATCACCAATTTCTACCAGACAGAATGTACATTGAGAATTGCTAAAGGCTATGAGAGTAATGATTTTCATTTTAAAAATAAGAAAAAAGAAACATGTGGAACAAATCGTACAGACTTTCCTGAATTCTAATTTACTAAGTGTAGATTACAGAAGTGACATTTTGCTTGATATTTTGAAGCTAATTTTAACTGCAACTCATTGCAAATATCACAGCCTGATCAGTACTTTTTCATCTAGACAGAAGTCTTTTTACAGAAAATTCCAGAGATTTCTGTTTCAGGTGACCTAATCATAGCAACACTGTTTTGATTCATTCATTGGTCTTTTTACGAAAAGTCGTGGATGTAATCATCATAGTTGAACAGTTAAACTCATTCACCCCTGAAGACACATTTGAACCCTTCCAATTCAAAGGTTGGAATAGTTCATTATGAAATTTCAGAGGTGAATGAGTTAATGTATTAAAAATGTCTTTGTTACCATAGCAACGTAACATTTTGTGTTTGAGTTAGAGATGTTCTGTGGGCCTTTCTGCATCCTTTGATTATTCCCTGTTTCGGTAGACTTTGCCAGACAACCCTCCAGAGAATCATAACTTTCGTGTCTGTTAGCTTTTGCATTCCGTGATATATAACGTTATATTGAAACGAAAACATTATTTTCTAGAATCGTTTTCTCTCTAAAAAAAAAGGGCATCGCCTGAAGTTAACGGGTCTGAAATATTTTCTAAACATGCAGGTCGTACAAAAGCTAATTGCCTTTTCATATCTGTATTTGCATAAAGAAGCTTCAGAATTGTTGCTCAGTTTTATTAAGAGCACGACTTTAATGAATGACGGACACATTGATTTGATGGAAGCTGATGTTTTACATCATTCTTCCAATGACTGGTTGTCTCCGTGGCGATGGTTGGTTATAAATACCCCTTACTCGGGAGAAACTACTTTTTCCCTCCTTCCTGTGTGTGGAAGAATGATGTCAGCCATTTGAATGCAATCGAGTTTTAATTGGTCGTCAATTCTTTGTTGCACTCATTGTAATGTATGGGATTGGTCTAATATTTCCTTTCCGTTAGATTATCTGTTAAAATGAATGCATGTGTAGTGGGTGAAAAGTGATTCGCAAATCTTATTGCTATTCTTTAAAAAGCAGAAACACAAAAAACATGTTTTAGAAATAGTTATTGTAATTCTTTGGAAAAAAATGTCAAATTCTTGTGTAAAATAAAACAGGAAAAGAAATGATACCATATAGTGTTTCTAAAATACTGACTGTTAAAAATGATTGGTATAATTAATCGTCTGATGTGATGTAAAATTATGCATCATGGACGTTTATGATTTGTAAAACCTACAAGTGATTACTTTAAAATATTTCTGACCTACCTTGACGTTTAAGTTCTGTTTTAAGATCTCATGTATCAATGTTCTCAAATATTTCTCTTTAAAGTTTAAGGGGAAAACCTGAGACTAAAAAGCTTTAATGAAAATAAACAAGGTTGATTTTTTTTTTAATTACAACAATTACGGTAAAAAGCACAATGCCATTTATTACTACTGTGATTAGTGGTGGACCAGGAGTATAGATGCAAGATATTTTTTTAATTATTACAATTACGGTAAAAAGCACATTGTCATTTATTAATACTGTGATTAGTTGTGGACCAGGAGTATAGATGTAAGAGACAAATAAGTGTCTAGACCCTTTTATAAATTGCCCCTAACTCTTCCGGCACAAGGAAATTCCCTTCCGTGATGTACCATACAGACGAAATCAAGTCCCACGATACATTATAATGTATGTGACTATACCAAAACGTATTTCTCATGTGAACCATAAAAAAACTATTAACATTCATCAGTTTTACAGTAAATTAAACAATCTCATCATTGTTACTCAATTTTTGCCATGTTTCTTTGCAAAAAAATTCCATTCAATTTCATTAATTTGTTTTTTTCAATCAATCAGTCGTAGAGTTTTTGTAAGCTTTTGTCACCGTTAACAGTTCAATTGTCTGTCTGTGGTGAGTCGTGCCCTATAAAAAGTCAAGTGTCAGAATGTTGTGTACGGAATTGAAACGCATGGAACTGTGACCACTGACTTTTATTGCCTCCAAAAACGCGTCCGTGTACACATTTTAAACGGATCAGAATCTAGTTTCGTTTTTCATTCCCTTGTTTAGAATTTGGTTCTTGTGGTTGTGCCGAGCAGTATTTGACAATGGAATGTTTGAACAGTGTGAGGTCTGTGAAAATCCTGCACCCTCTAGAGAGACATTCTACCTGCCCGAATCCTTTTGTACCATCTGACACTGATTACAATTCCCACATGCGCGACTGTGATCTTCCCAGCATTCACCTCATGATTTGTCCATTTTTACATTTCCGGCATCCTGTTAACTTTAATCTGCAGTTGAATCAATGAACTAAAGTTATATGGATGCCGTATATAGAATATCACTGCTCCTTGAGTGCTCTAATGTAAAACTCTTTGTCTTTTGAAACCGATCAGCCACTGCATCCGACCCAATTAAACCTCTCACCACCTGTAGATTGTTAAATGCCTTACATGAAGGCTGGAATCAAACTATAATAAAAGCGATTAACTTTTTATGACATATTCAAGAGTGAGCTCATTTGCTGTGATGTCATCAATAATCGTGTATATGCAGACCAATTAAAGTCCTAGCTATTCAGACATCCATCAGCTAACATTTAACTCACTTTCTAAATGTTCCCATCTGAAACCCATGTTGTTTAATTGTTGACACCTCGGGTGACATATCTTTCCCAATCTGGTTTATAACTAAGGCTATTGGTTCTGGCATATTTTTTCGATGATTTCTTTTTCGTTTTCCTCATTGTCAAGTGCAATTTCTTTCAAGTTCTTACTGAGTTCAAGCAATCTATATATCTGTCTTTAACCCTTTCACCACTGTAGACCATAATGGACTCATCCAGATCAATGTATGGCAGAGTCTACTAAAGTTACCTAGGGATGAAAGAGTTAATGTAGCAAAGAAAAATTGTAGAAAGGTTCATATAAGCACAACCAGTTAAAATTTTATGTGTGTCGTTTCAATGACTAGTACAGCATGTACTTTTGTCACCTTCACAAGACAAAAGACCAGGGTAGCATATACACGAAGGCAGTACACAATTGACATTGATTCCACTATGCTGTTAGCATATGTACACGTAGTTGTTACTGGTATATGTGTACGATATGACAACTCATACTGACAATTCTTACTTTAATATCTGTTCATAGATGAGTGAGTGTCTATGAGCCCCCTCGTCTCGATTCAGACCTGGCCCACTGTGATGTATTCACATGGCTTCCTTTATCTCTGTCCAATTGTTTGGAGTTATCCCAGTCAATAACATGGTTTTTCTGTGGCATTGTCTGTAATTGCTGATTTACTGGTCTAGGACTTTTGACTGCTTCCTTTCTAATCAGATGAATTTCTTTCCCTTGTGGGTTTCTTTATCTTTTTGTTGGACACCAAATTGCCTTCTAATTTCTAAAATATATGATTGTATATCTATATATATATATCACTTCACTGACATGCTCTCCCCTTTCCTGAATTAAGAAACCTGTTGTGTCTGTTTCTGAAAATTTGTGACATAAGAGTGCATGCAGTGAATTCCAAATTATAAGTTACTGGTAATATTTTAAAAAACCTTTCAAGGGATATAACCAACTGAAATCAAAAGTGTTAAGTGTTAGCGAAATAGCTAACACAAATAACAGTTATATTGTATACGGACTGTAGCAGCTTTAAACCTACAACAAGTTAAATCTAACTCATTGAGAAAAACTGAATTCATCTATAAAATCACTTTCCAGTTCTGGTCTTAATGTTTTTGTGCAACCTTATCAATGATATTTGATGACACAATTATTTATTTGTGACTTTGCCAATGAAATGTAATGACCTTGATATTATCTTTATTACCTTGTCAGTGACATGTGATGACCTTGATATTTGTGTGTGACCTTGTTGATGATATATGCGATGACATTGTTGATGGTATTCGATGACCTTGATATTTCCATGTGACCTTGTCTGTTATTTTGGGACCATATAATTGATACAGAATGACCTTGTGTATCCTTGTCAATGACATATTGATGACCTTGAGGAGAAAATAATCCTTCCGCCCTTATCGATAATGTGTATTTGTAGATCAACAGGATCTTTATTTCCATCTGTTTGAAATTTAAGACGAAACATGGGGTTTCCATGACAAATATAAATCTCTGATCTTGTCTTTAGTAAGGCACAGATTTATAACCATTACTCGGTGAAACCCTGAAACATGGTATTGGGTATCAAAGAGCCAATCACAATATTTTCGGAATTACGTTTAAAATTGGCTTTAGCAGAGAGATCCCAGATAACCAACATATTGAGGTGATGGTATCGATATGATGGCTGCCATGTTTGCCCAGAATGACAGAGGAATTCCTACAAAACCACAGTGCTGTCGTTCAGCTGAAAGTCTGAAGGAGGACTTTTTGAGATGAGCGAAGGATAGCAGGCCCATCATTACATGGTTCTCCGATAAAATCTGACTCCAACATGGTATTATCACAGCAGATTATGTACCATCCATCTTGACTGTCACTCGTAGTCGGGGGAGGAGTCAATCATTGATCAAATCTTCGGCCTTTAAAATTGGTTGAAATTGTTGTCATAGAAACCATTGGTAAGTTAGATGTTTGGTCTTAGCTTGCTAGTGGTCAGGTCATTTTGTCTTGATAGGGATGGTATTAGGGACTTAACTGTGACATTCAGTTGTCATTGGTGATTGCTAACTCATTCATCCCTGAAGACACATTTGAACTCTTCCAATTCAAAGGTTGGAATTGTCTATTATGAAATTTCAGGGGCGAATGAGTTAAATTGTCTGACCTAGAAATGTCATTGGTCAGTTTCCTAAACGCCTTCATATGTATGATGTAGTCACTGGAATATGCTAAAGGTTAAATAAACATGCATAAATGTATGCAATCCAGTTGTTGATTTGTTATTTATGTATATGTGTATGAGTCCAAAGACATTTTATACATTTTATAGCTATTTCTTCTCTAATTGATGGATGAGATTTATAGTTGACATGATGTTGTTGACATTTTATACACTCCGTTGTCATGCTAGTTAAGTTGCCTTGGTTACTTTATAACACCTGTTTGGCTAAGTTGCTGTGGTTACTTTGTAGCACCTGTTTGGCTAAGTTGCTGTGGTTACTTTGTAGAACCTGTTTGGCTAAGTCGCTGTGGTTACTTTGTAGAACCTGTTTGGCTAAGTTGTTATGGTTACTTTGTAGAACCTGTTTGGCTAAGTTGCTGAGGTAACTTTGTAGCACCTGTTTGGCTAAGTTGCTATGGTTACTTTATAGAACCTGTTTGGCTAAGTTGTTATGGTTACTTTGTAGAACCTGTTTGGCTAAGTTGCTGTGGTTACTTTGTATCATCTGTTTGGTTAAGTTGCTGTGGTTACTTTGTAGAACCTGTTTGGCTAAGTTGTTATGGTTACTTTGTAGAACCTTCTTGGCTAAGTTGCTGTGGTTACTTTGTAGAACCTGTTTGGCTAAGTTGCTGAGGTAACTTTGTAGCACCTGGCTAAGTTGCTGTGGTTACTTTGTAGAACCTGTTTGGCTTAAAGTTGCTGAGGTTACTTTGTAGAACCTGTTTGGCTTAGTTGCTGTGGTTACTTTGTAGAACCTGTTTGGCTAAGTTGCTGTGGTTACTTTGTAGAACCTGTTTGACTAAGTCGCTGTGGTTACTTTGTAGAACCTGTTTGGCTAAGTTGTTGTGGTTACTTTGTAGCATCTGTTTGGCTAAGTTGCTGTGGTTACTTTGTAGCACCTGTTTGGCTAAGTTGCTGTGGTTACTATATAGCACCTGTTTGGCTTAGTTGTTGATGCTATTTGACCAGATAACTCTTTGTTTAGATTGATCTCAGCAAGTTGTCATGGTAACTAGTAATATGCCTCCATCTTTGTTTTCTGATTATAGATATGCACTTGATGACCCCATGAGTGTCTGTGCAGATTGTTTGGTTCCATTATACAACCTGTTTGTTTTTCTGGAATTAACAGGATGTTGATGGAATATATTTATCAGAAAAAATTGCATGTGGCACTCCTGTCAGATTCATACTTCTTTGTAGAGACACACCTTGTGTTGATCAACTGTTATATTTGTTTTGTGTTTCATCCCTTCTGATATTACCTATAAGTAACCAGGCAGAACCCATGTGACAACATGTTCCTAAACAATGACACTGTTTAACTGTTATCATTCACCCCTGAAGACACATTTGAACTCTTCCAATTCAATTGTTGGAATAGTTCATTGTGAAATTTCAGGGGTGAATGAGTTAAACTTTAGATATGTTTTTTTTTACCGATTTTGCAGTCAGATAGATAAAAGCATATGAAAAACAAAATCTTCTGTATTTTGATACAGTATCTCCAAAGTGGCAGAAAAATTCAACACATCGAAAATTGATTTCAATTGCTTTATCCTTTTGCCCAGTCAAATATTCACCCTAAGTCTGTTGTCGCCAGCCAGTGTTTGTCTTATCTTCACAATGTGATTAATTTAAAGGTAATGTTGTGTACTAATATTCTCTGTCATGACATATATTCACCATTTCTGGGGAGGGTGAAAAAGGCAGAAGGTATAACTATAGCGAAAATGTCCCGGTATGCATACAGTAAATGACTGGAGACCATATTTTTAGCGAAAGTAGAATGTTATGATATGGATTGGATTTTAACTCCTCAAGTTTCAAGCTTTATTGAGAATAGTTTGTTAGAACTAGGTGTTGTAATGATAAATTCTGTCACCTCAACCCAGCAACATAACAGATTAGTTTCATTTCGATATAGAGTGTGAACACCCAATTGCAACACAATACACAGTGCTCTTTCATCCAGACAGTAAAATGGGATTAGAAAAGATACATTGTGGTGAAGTCATTAAGTTCAAAATCACGAGAGAAATTACAAAGAGATTAGTTGTGCCACAAGTTGTTGAAATTAAAACATTCCAGTCTTTTATCAATCAAAAACAAAAAACAATGTCAAAGCTGTATCCCGACAAAAAGCAGAACAATGCATCAAATAATAAAAAATGGATCGGCATTAAACGATACAACGTAACCCGGGGATTAAATCTGTTCAGGATCTGTCATAGTCCGATTACGCCTCAGAAAATGCTTTTCAACACCAAGGTTTGTCTGGGATCTTGTAATTTACTGGTAGTCCTGGGGGAGATCAGTGTCTTTGCTTCCTCTGGACAGTCTGCGAGTGATGAAAGGTGGGAGAATACGGCGCCTTTGGTGCCACACTTTTGGTACAGCGTCCTATGTTTCTTCCGTGCGGCGATGTCTGTCAGAGTAATTTAAAGAGCTTTTTCATCGGTTGACATTGGGGAATTCACCTCAACTGGATCGGGCGGTGCCTGAGTAGAGCTTGTCAACTGCATATGGGAAGCTGTTAATGAAAACTTTACCGCATCACTGGTGGGGAAAATGAACTCCATTTTAATCAACTCAGCCTCAGTTGCTACCAGAGTTACCTAGCTGCCACATGATAATAGATGCAATGTTTCATTGGATAATGTCGATTACAAAATGTCTTTTACTTTTCTCAACTGATTTTCTCAACTTAAACTTATCAGGAAGAAGAGAAAGTGCTCTAAACAGCGTAGGTTAAACACAGTAAGCCTTTACATTATAGCTATCAGTTGTAACAATCCAGATATAATTATTTGAAAAAAACTCTCACTGCCGATAAAAACTTATGACCTTGATTTGGAAAAGGAATACATGAATTTATAAAATGTAATTGTTATCTGGGGACCTATACCTTACCAGGAACTGTAATTCGTGATTTGGAGACATTAGGCACAACTAGGTATGGCATCTAACACTGTCTCATGAACATAAGAATAATTGCGCAACCCAAGTTCCCCGACGGTTTTTGCATGATCGTATAAGTTTTTCTGCTCTTTCCTAAATTAATCGTATTTTATTTTTGCTATAGTTAGTGTTTCAGGCCAGAGGTAGGGGAAACGGAGTCAATAACTGTATAGATGTGTGGGGTATAGAAATTCTACCCTGGGGTGCAGATTATGGTGGCATGCAGAACCTAGCTAGGCCAAGAATGTACATATCCTATGTACGTAATATATTTGTCCTAAAATAAGCCCAATAGGCAAACACATGATCTCTGACTCGAGACTCTGAGAGCGGCATTAACTCATTCACTCCTGAAATTTGGTAATGAACTATTCCAACCTTTGAATTGGAGGAGTTCAAAATGTGTTTTCAGAGGTGAATTCAGAGTCAAATAGGGGGTGGGCTTATTACCGGGCATTGGCTTATCGCCAGATAAGTAAAGTACATATAATAGACTCTATTAGTAACTTGTTCCTTCAAATAAAACAGAAGTCAGGTGAGTGATACAGACCCCATCTGCCTTTTCTGGTTGAAACCAATCCTTGTAGATTCTGGATGTAGTGATAAAACAAACCAGATAACATCCGGTCAATTAAAACAAAACCTTGGGAGGGAATTAACGTTAATCATTAATTAATGTTTATTGATATAACACAGTTCTGATCCTGATTGTATCACAAACCTTTTTTTTCCCCTTTGTTTTATTGCTTTCTGGAGTTTATATAAGCAGTACAATTCGTGTTTATAAGCAGTACATTTTAACAAATGAATAGAAAAGAGTGTATGAAAATCTTAACAGCCCCACTGGAAAATGTTTTAAGTTTTCATTGAATTATGTATCTTTTCATCATTTTTTTAACCATATCAAATTTGAAAATTGATGAGAGATATGATTATCTAAATATTTTCTGAAAGGATAAAACTGAATAAGATAGGTTATGGAACATAAAAATTCGAAATTTAAATAAAAACGCAATTTTAACATCAGAAATCGAAATTTAAATAAAAACTCAATTTTGTATTATTTCAAACTGAATTAAGTAATATTAGGAAATGCTTTTTTTATTTTTATTCTTTGCAGGAACACTGCTTATATTCAAGTGAATGGTATAAAAGGAATGAGAATTTCTTTTTATATTTTCTATTTACCAGGTGTTTTTTTTTTAAATCTTTGGATGAGTCACACAATGAGTAGTAATACTCCTCCTCGCAAGCTTTACTCCGTATTATACGAAATTGCAATTTATTTCTTCAAAAATTGATGAGGCACACTTGAGGATGAGGTTGGCTGTGTTTTACCGTCCCGAGTTAAACTCTACGACCACGATCACTCCATCTGCTTCATTAAAGTTCTTGGATTTTCCTGAATGACGCAAGTTTAAATTTGTATTTCCTGATTCACAATAATGATTTAGTTTCAAATTAAAGTTATCGCCAGGCTAAAACATGAGTCACTGTACTCTAATCATACGAGATTGAATTGGCCAGGGCAGCAGATTGCATGTACGTATAAATAATTTAAAAATTTAAAAATTTTATCCGAATTTGAATACCAGTGCAGTAGAATGTCTTAAAACAATTGTTTGGGATAAATTTTATTATTGTCCTGTGATCAGTTGTTTTGAAAAGAATCTTTTTTATTTGTTTGGTCAAAAAATGCATCAAACATTCCAATTTGTTTGAAATTATTAAAGTAAGTTGTTGAAATTTTTAGTTGAAGTTCAGAAATATTAATATTGGACAAACTTCTCAATTCAAATTTTAATCAGGTATATATGAAAATTTCATCCTATCATTTACCAACAAACAATGCAATAATGATTTACCAAACTTTCTAACCTATAAAGTAGTGGACTGCAGAAGTATTCATTTAATAAATTTGTAATTAAATACATAACAGATTTCCAGTGTTTTATTTTTGTGATTGGAAAATAATGACAACACAAATTTATTTTGGGGTGAAGGTTATTGCTATTTATTCCCTAGATGAAACTTAAGACACTACCAGTATAGGACTTCACCGTAAACATGCGTTTGATTTAATAAACAAGCAGTTTGATTGGATAGCACTCAGCTGAAATGAGGCCTGCTGGTACTGTTATTGGCTGTGGGCCTACATGATATATACTCCAATACTAGATACGAGATACAAGATACAAGAATTTGTATTTAGAGTCGTGTTTGTAACAATGCAACTATAGCTCAGAAGAGCTATTCTTACTAGTTTGTCATAAGAGAAAATGAGTTTGATTTCAAAAACACATGATGCTCTCATATATTTATTTGCACTATTTAGTCTGATTTGATGAAAATGGCATATGATGAGGTAAAACAACACAATCTTCACCAATGATATACCGTCTATTGTTATTACCATTCTAATTCCTTTGATGGGAACCAATGACCGACAAAGGGTTCAACCTTAGTTCAGGCCATGGAGAAGGACGAGGGGAGCCATTAAACCCAGTCGGTCTAAATCATGTTTTAGAATCCCTTTCTTTGTAATTATATCTAGTATTGGATCAATACAGAAGACACCTACTGTTCGACATAATTAAAAAGAATTTATTGGCACTTTTTTTTAGATGTTTTTATATGCCCAATGCTTCCTGTAATAGACTTTATTTAGCACACTAATCAGTGGCCTTTGTGAGTTTGAAACCTAAATTCCTTTGGATGTTCTGTCAGAATAAAAGTTTTACATGTTTATTCATAACGTCGTACGAACCATGACATTTTTCAGTCAATTTAACTATGAATTTATAGAAAAAGTGACAAATATCACCAAATGAATTCCTCCCACATTGATCGCAGCCCCAATCTGGCATTGTAAATTACATGTTGTTATCTGCATTGCTAAACCGCGAGCAACGGAGAGGAAAAAGGAAAAACAGTAATTTTGCAATATTTTAAAAATATTTTGGTATAACAGTAGTAACGCCCCCAGCTTTCAAATTACAATGGAATTCTGAATTCTTTTCTATGGATGGGTGTAAAATTGATTTGTAGGGATAGAAGGAGTACAAAAGATCGTTTTTTAAGATTTTTGGAATAAGATTTCAATTTTAATTATGATATGAAGCCAAATGTCCTTTGATTGGCTCCGATTTGACACATGACTTGTTGTGTGACAGATCATGGCTTCCTGGAACCTCGGAACCTGAGTACACGTACATTACACAAACAGGAATTCCGTCTCCGATAACCAAGCTAGGAGAGTCGTTTATTTCCCATCTTTTGTTTGAACTCAAATTAACATCCCATGATTACAGTCTGTGTAATAAATCGCTGTTTTATTCCGCTTAGACATGAACTTAATTTTAAGAAAAAACATTTTGAGTTTAAATTTTAGAAATTTGTATTCCTGGAAGCCGTCTTGGTAGTTTCTGTTTTGTGATCATTAACTCATTCACCCCTGAAATTTCATAATGAACTATTCCAACCTTTGAATTTGAAGAGTTCAAATGTGTCTTCAGGGGTGAATGAGTTAAAGTTGCTAAGATGTATTGGATTTTTTCTCAATATATTGTATAAATAAAAACTGGGATATCATGCATGATAGAGAACAGAATATTGAGATAAAACCTTGGACTGGACAAATTCTGCAGCCGTTTCCTTTAGAGTGTAATAGATTGATGGCGTACTTCACATGAAAAAAAGCCATAGGAATATTTATCATACCTAGAATAAAAGAATTGTGAAGAATTTATGTGAAAATGAATCCCAAATGAAACAAACATGATTTACACAGCTTCGCAAGGCAACTAAACCTATCAGAAGGATGACGCTTGTTCGTGTCGAGGTGTCAAAAGTCTAGGGCTTGTTTCAGAGTCAGTGGTGAGCACTTGTTAGCGCCATGCCTTGACTGGCGTGAGGCGACCGATTTGGTCTTCAGACAGGCTCGGTCTCTTGGTTCCCCAATCTTCACACATTACACAGCCATTGTGGGAAGCCGTTTCACAAATTATATAGCTTTTTCTTTAAATTTTCATGATGTTATAAGCGAAGTAAGTTAGTTAGGCAGAGAAAATAAGTGATTTATGCTGGGAGTCAGTATCGCTTTAATCCATCACTTAAGTGATTATTTAGGAGAAAAATAAAATTTCATCGAGACATAAAAACATAGCCGATGGGTATTTTGACCTGGTAAAATAGAAATTATCTCGGGAAATCTGGAGATTTGTGTTCGAAATGGGCTGTAAAATTCCAAAGTGCTTGTATTTCATGAAACCTTAATGATGATGTGCTAATAGCTTCAATGATTGCTGATGCTATGCGTACATATATTTTTCTCAAATCTTTTGAAAATGAAATAAAAAAAACTCTCAGTGGAGATTACTCTCCCTAAGGGGAGATGACTCTATCCAAACATTTCTCTGATCACTATTAGGAAGATGATAATCATGTTTTTATGCCAAGGACAAAGTATTTGTGGTAGCAAATCATCACTTCCTGGTGGCATTGGTGTAGATCTTTTTAGTGAAAACAGACCACCATCTCTTTGTTAGGCTGTGACAGAGTGTTTGTGGTAACAGACCACCATTTCCTGGTGAGACTGTGGTAGAGTGATTGTGATAACAGACCACCATTTCCTGGTGAGGCTGTGGTAGAGTGTTTGTAGTAACAGACCACCATATCCTGGTGAGACTGTGGTAGAGTGTTTGTAGTAACAGACCACTATTTCCTGGTGAGACTGTGTTAGAGTGTTTGTAGTAACAGACCACCATTTCCTGGTGAGACTGTGGTAGAGTGTTTGTGGTAACAGACCGCCATTTCCTCGTGAGGCTGTGGTAGAGTGTTTGTGATAACAGACCACCATTTCCTGGTGAGACTGTGGTAGAGTGTTTGTAGTAACAGACCACCATTTCCAGGTTAGACTGTGGTAGAGTGTTTGTGGTAACAGACCACCATTTCCTGGTAAGACTGTGGTAGAGTGTTTGTGATAACAGACCACCATTTCCTGGTGAGGCTGTGGTAGAGTGTTTGTGGTAACAGACCACCATTTCCTAGTGAGACTGTGGTAGAGTTTTTGTGATAACAGACCACCATTTCCTGGTGAGGCTGTGGTAGAGTGTTTGTGGTAACAGACCACCATTTCCTGGTGAGGCTGTGGGAGAGTGTTTGTGGTAACAGACCACCATTTCCTGGTGAGGCTGTGATAGAGTGTTTGTGGTAACAGACCACCATTTCCTGGTGAGGCTGTGGAAGAGTGTTTGTGGTAACAGATCAACATTTCCTGGTGAGGCTGTGGTAGAGTGTTTGTGATAACAGACCACCATTTCCTGGTGAGACTGTGGTAGAGTGTTTGTAGTAACAGACCACCATTTCCTAGTGAGACTGTGATAGAGTGTTTGTGGTAACAGACCACCATTTCCTGGTGAGACTTTGGTAGAGTGTTTGTAGTAACAGACCACTATTTCCTGGTGAGGCTGTGGTAGAGTGTTTGTGGTAACAGACCACAATTTCCTGGTGAGGCTGTGGTAGAGTGTTTGTGATAACAGACCACAATTTCCTGGTGAGGCTGTGGTAGAGTGTTTGTGGTAACAGACCACCATTTCCTGGTGAGACTGTGGTAGAGTGTTTGTGGTAACAGACCACCATTTCCTGGTGAGACTGTGGTAGAGTGTTTGTGGTAACAGACCACCATTTCCTGGTGAGACTGTGGTAGAGTGTTTGTGGTAACAGACCACCATTTCCTGGTGAGACTGTGGTAGAGTGTTTGTGGTAACAGACCACCATTTCCTGGTGAGACTGTGGTAGAGTGTTTGTGGTAACAGACCACCATTTCCTGGTGAGACTGTGGTAGAGTGTTTGTGGTAACAGACCACCATTTCCTGGTGAGACTGTGGTAGAGTGTTTGTGATAACAGACCACCATTTCCTGGTGAGACTGTGGTAGAGTGTTTGTGGTAACAGACCACCATTTCCTGGTGAGGCTGTGTTAGAGTGTTTGTGATAACAGACCACCATTTCCTGGTGAGACTGTGGTAGAGTGTTTGTAGTAACAGACCACCATTTCCTGATGAGACTGTGGAAGAGTGTTTGTGATAACAGACCACCATGTCCTAGTGAGACTGTGGTAGAGTGTTTGTGGTAACAGACCACCAATTCCTGGTGAGACTGTGGTAGAGTGTTTGTGAAAACAGACCGCCATTTCCTGGTGAGACTGTGGTAGAGTGTTTGTGGTAACAGACCACCATTTCCTGTTGAGGCTGTGGTAGAGTGTTTGTAGTAACAGACCGCTATTTCCTGATGAGGCTGTGATAGAGTGTTTGTGGTAACAGACCACCATTTCCTGTTGAGACTGTGGTAGAGTGTTTGTGATAACAGACCACCATGTCCTAGTGAGACTGTGGTAGAGTGTTTGTGGTAACAGACCACCATTTCCTGTTGAGACTGTGGTAGAGTGTTTGTGATAACAGACCACCATTTCCTGGGGAGACTGTGGTAGAGTGTTTGTGGTAACAGACCACCATTTCCTGGTAAGACTGTGGTAGAGTGTTTATGGTAACAGACCACCATTTCCTGTTGAGGCTGTGATAGAGAGTTTGTGGAAACAGACCACCATTTCCTATTGAGGCTGTGGTAGAGTGTTTGTGGTAACAGACGACTGTTTTGTGTCTCTTTGATGGTATCCTGCTAGTAGTTTCCTGTGAAACTTGGATATGGTTTTCTTTAAAATGAAGTATTAAAATATATCTATTTTTGTTGTACTTTTTGTGATTATATCACACTGTCAGGTGTTTTTAGCCTGAATTCTTCGCTTAATAAATTAAACTATATAATCAAAATTATAATAAAGGTATTTTTAGGTCACCTGAGCTTTAGCTCAAGTGACCTATTGCTATCTGTTTTCGTCCGTCGACGTCCGTCGTCCGTCGTCCGTCGTCCGTTAACATTTTACATTTCAAACTTAAAGTCAAGTTCTGCTGGGCCGATTGAACTGAAAGTTGGTAGGAATGATCGCCTCATGGTCCTGACAAAGTGTTGTTATTTTTCGGGTCGATCAGAAATCCAATATGGCCGCCACGGCCGCCATTTTGAAAACCTATTTCAAACTTAAAGTCAAGTTCTGCTGGACCGATTGAACTGAAAGTTGGTAGGAATGATCGCCTCATGGTCCTGACAAAGTGTTGTTATTTTTCGGGTCGATCAGAAATCCAATATGGCCGCCACGGCCGCCATTTTGAAAACCTATTTCAAACTTAAAGTCAAGTTCTGCTGGACCGATTGAACTGAAAGTTGGTAGGAATGATCGCCTCATGGTCCTGACAAAGTGTTGTTATTTTT
>NW_018405643.1:1369946-1380633 GCF_002113885.1 Mizuhopecten yessoensis
GTAGGAATGATCGACTCATGGTCCTGACAAAGTGTTGTTATTTTTCAGGTCAATCAGAAATCCAATATGGCCACCACAGCCGCTATTTTGTAAATACCTATTCTAAACTTAAAAACAATTTCTAATAGGCCGATCTTATTTAAAATCGGTCTAGGAATGATCAGCTCATGGTCCTGACAAAGTTAAGTTAACATTATACTTAACTATTTTTTACTCAAATTGGTACATATTTCAACAACAAAAATAAATACTGTAGGACTCAGGTGACCGTTAAGGCCCATGGGCCTCTTGTTAGACTGAGGTCTACTCTGTAAACTAAAGGAACTTATTATAATCCTTGACCAGGTGAGCAATACTGGACCTATGTACATCCTGCTCTTATGTGATTCCGAACCAAATCAATAGTTTTCCTTGGAAGATGTAGTTTTCTAAATGTATGTGGTATAAGTCACATAGTTATTTATGGTCAATTAAGGGTTTCCTCTGAAAACAGTTTTACTTACATTAAGGGAAATGTTGCTTTTAGCAAAACGAATTAAAGAGTAAGATTAAAAAAAAAAAAAAGACATTTAATGTCTACACGTAAAATCCGGACTGAAACATACATTAGAGTGTTGCTGGTTTTCCGAAATAAGATTTCAGCAAGAGGATATAAAGTTGAAAGAGATATATCCAGGTCATAAAACTGAGGCGTCAAAGTGTATGTCGCAGTTTACAGTGTGATGGGTAATCAGAGAAAACATTTACCAAGTTACCACAGATTATTTGGGACACGCTCTCAGCACTCAATGCCCATAAGAGTTATCAAACCACAGAATCATCAGCCAAAGAACTTGTTTTGATTGCACTGGGTCGACAAATGTTTCAGCCCAGGTTTTAAATTCAGTGAGACGATGTGTTTTTTTAAGGTGACTATATATTGACTTACAAAATGACAACCTTGGGATGGAATCCTGTGTGTCATTGAAATCAGGAATCTGTGAGATTTGTTTTAAATAAAAAAAAATCGAGAGAAAGCTGAAAGGTCAGGTTGAAAGGTTGTGGAATTAGACTTGTTTTGTAGGTTAATTTCAGCATATTTTATCTAAAACTATACATAGATGTTCAAGAGTACCACTCCAGATCATAGGAAAAATTCCAATACGATTACTTTATACCAGGACACTTTCGCCAAGTCAAATATTCGCCTTTCACCTATAAAATCCAAGTTGGCCTAGTGTAAATTTTGCTATATATTACATGTTGTGTACTTAAATTCGCTGTCATGGTAAATGCACCCTTAATGGGGAAGACGAAAAAGGAGAAAGTTTAACAGTGGCAAAAATGTCCTGGTATACAGCATACTATTTATTGCCAGTGACCAATAGTGTTAAGTTTTATTACCTTAAAGAGTTTAATGGGAGTCCAATGAGATCGTTTTTGTGATTTTGTCGGGGGCCAAATTATGTCACTCGACAGTGTGCAAATGGAAAAGTAGCCCCGACTGTACTTTTGAAAAATACATAGGAACACTGGTAGATAAGAACGATATGCTTGAAGCAATATTTTATGTGGAGCCAAAATGGAAAAGATTGATTTTTGTCAAATAGCTATCTATAGGAGGTCATGATAAACATTTTCTAGGCAGTTTGACGTTTTGCTAACAGGTTCTATATGTACTCCGTCGTTTGTGATGTAATATTCAAACCTTTTATGAAAGGAAATGTAATTATTGTAGATCGGTCAATGATATGGGGTTATTTAAGATTAGCAAAAAAACAAAAGTTTATAAAACTGAATTAAAAGAAAAAAAGAAAATAATACAAGTTTATAAAACATACTGTAGAATTGGTCTAGACTGTTCACTATATTTGTATTTGACCTTCAATTTTTTGTCTGTCTCAAGTTTCCTCTTTTTATTGTATCCTAGCAACGCTTTAAAAAAGCGTTTTAGTGTCATTTCTATGTGGCATTTGACACTGTTTCCCTTTGGTATAAAAGTACAGCTGAGCAGAGACCACAGAGAAAGCGCTCCAGTGAGTTCTGAGACAGCATTTCTCACTAGGACATATTTCTCAACAGAGTTCTACAAGCTTATCTAGTGGTCAAGTTTCTGTGGTCAAGCTTCTGTTGTCAAGCTTCTGTGGTCAAGTTTCTGTGGTCCTCTGATTCACTCTTTCGTGATTTGGTAGATGCCAAACACTATCAATCAGATGTGGCCTTTATTTCAACAGCTCAAGGCCAGAATTGTTATATTTACCGTGCTTCATTGTCACTTACTTGCGGAATACAGCAAGACGCTCGTATTTGTGACCCTTCAAGGAAAGCTATGAATATTGAACAATATGACTGAATTTGCCCTCCAGAAACATATTTCTTAGTTCAGCTGGAGTTAATAATAAACAATTTTACTTGACCATCATTTACATTCAGCTTTCGCTCGCTTGTGTTGAGGCCCTTTTACGAAAATAGGACTGGTTACGTGGAAAGAATACAGAAGTAACAGCATCGTCGTGTTACATGTGGAATCCCTGATATACACCGCTCATCATTAGCAGTTTAATAAATTATTAAAGCACAAAAACACTTTTTTACCTACCAGACCCCTTTGATTTACAGAAGTATCCCCCTTAGATATACAGGATTGTTTACAGTAATATCTGACTTTTTATGCCTCTATCATTGCCATAGAAAGAGTGGTAAAGTGGCCCTATCTGTATCATGTTAGACACGACTTTCATATGACCTTAGCTGTTTGGAGAATGCAAAACCTTAAACAAAGACAGGAAAGAAAATTCTCCTTTTCGGTAAAATGTAGTATAGTTCCAGTCAAATTAATTTCCACCTTGATACTTTTGATGTTGAAAGTTAGCATTTTACAGTCAAATTAACTGCTTTACTTGTACCATATCCTGAATTAACACAGAAAGGTCAAAGAAATGTTTTCAATTGAAGTATATATGGTTTTTCATTGACTTGTGAAGGTCATAAGGTCACAGAAATGTCATGACCTCAGCAAGAGTACTTGTTGAAGTTGAGGGTATGTCCACGGTTTAAAAGTGCAAACCTTAAGAAAGGTTGTTTTATTATTCAATTAGAGTTTATATCCATAATCAGTGAAGCTTTTGACTTTGATTTGAAGGTTAAGCTGTATAATTGGTAAGGCGTAGATTGGCTTCTGTAAGAAAACAACCAAGTAATCCTGTTAGAAGTGCAGCACGGAGGTGCTCCGCAAACTTAAACATGGCAACACGAATCAGGATTGACTTGTTCCAAAAGCCATACACAATTTGATGCATCTGTACATTTTGGTATATTAGGAATGTAACTTCACTAATTATACCTGTAAATTACAGCTTCAATTGCTGTTTTTTTTCTTTTTTAAGTTTGATTAACAGAAATTGCTTGTAATTAGTCACACGGTCTTATGCTGTGTATCAGGTTGTCACGGAAGCTTTGAAAGTGACATGAAGAGTTTCACAAAATCTAGATCATTAAAACTCTTGCTTTGATATGTTAGTTTGATATCACTCATGGATCATGATCAATGTCGCTCTTGTGCCAAAAGCAGGACCAACTCAGGCACAAAAACATGAAGTTTATTTACTTTGCTGCAAAAAGAACTTTAAAGTTTCTAATGAAAAGTTAGGTTGTTAATATAAGAAAATGTCTATTTTAACTCGACTAAGAAATTGCAAATGAAATGTCAGTAATAGAGTAATAAAATGTATTAGATCAGATTTTATTATCTAATCTTGTAAAAATTAGGATTTTGATCTGGATTTATTGCTGAAATGTGATTTTTTTTTAATTCCATTGCGGAAACATGATTTTTTCCCCCCAATTCCATTACTGAAATGTAATGTTTATCTGATTCCATTGCTAAAGAGTTTTTCCCCAAATCTGTAAATTACATGTTAAATAAATAAATACTATATTGCACGAGTATGGCTGAAAAACCATGTATTTAATGACAAAAAGTGTGAAGCAAAAGTGAAAATATTGGTATGTTCTGTGTATACCAATAAAAGACTTTCTTGGAAAATACCAAACATGTTAAGTAAAGAAGATGAGTGGTCAGGTGGTACAGTGGATAGCGCACTTGCCTTTCACCAAGGCGTCCAGGGTTCGATTCTCCAATCGAACGTGAAAAGGTATGGGGTTACCTGCCCGACCACGTTGCTTTTATCTGGGTACTCAGACTGGTTTCCTCCCACATTTAGACCCTCCTCACGCTAACATCCGGGCCAACAAGAATGATGAATATAAGTTGAAATAACTTGTTTCATAATTGTTGTAAAATAAATAACGTTTATATGTTAAAAAGAAAAGTTTACACACTATAAGTAAGGTCAAAGGTCATTGTAAATTAGGTGAAAATGATTAAGGCTCAACAGAATGTATATATACATGGTATGCCAGAGATCTATAAATAACCGCTGGTATATAAGGTAGTCTTACTGGAACACATCCAAACCTTAAGTGGATCCATTGATACTGTTTTGTGTGCTTTATTAGTCTAGGGTTAAGGTTGTCACCACTGCCAGCAGTAATGTTGTCTTGAGTGTTGTTATCTAGATGAAATATGATATTGAGATCTAAATATCATTCTTGCCAACTTTTTGAAATTTTCATGGGGGAGATTGTGCATTTTCAAAATTAAAACATTTATAAAATGTGTGTATGTACCCCCTAGAGACAAAACAACCCTTTAAAATAACATAATTTGAGTTGTCTATCAGATGAAATCAATAGGTCTTAGAACATAGGAATATTTTAGCAAAATACTCCTTTTAGGACTCCAAATTAAAATACTTACCGAAACATAAACACTAATGTACTGGTATTCAAATTTTGAATGCTCGTCAAACCAGAAAAATTGGAAGTGGTGTCTAAATTGAAATATTAAGAACAAACATCTTTCAAAAACTGAAGACAAGGCGTTTCTCGCTGATACAGTCGGTATATGATGCTTTACAAGAATAAGGTTTTGGATGTCTGGTTTTGCTGGCCAGTTTTTTCCGCAATTGATTTTATGGACGAAATCTGAGAGATTCAGCAATTCATATTTCTTCGTACTCAATCAAGTTTTGACAACTCTTGATATCAATAATCTAAAATTGCCCCACTTGTATATGGCTGTATAAGATATGGTATAGAGCGTTGCTGGGTCAGTTATATCATCCTCTACCATTCTGCCGCTCCAAGACGCGTCTGTATCAATCCCTGTCAGAACGGCAAAACTTATTTGTATCAATCGCAATCAGTAAAATGGCCACAAAGATCAGTGTCACTTGAGTGTTTGCTGCAGGTTTTACAACTTGTTGCCGTACAAAACACCTCTCATCCTTTCATATGACCGGTTCTGCTTGAAAACGGTCCGTCATGTAGAATCCCCTGACTGCCCTCCTGACAGGTTCCACTTATAAATTTGTTTTATGGTTGAGCAGCCATAGAACACCCACTAAATAGAAGGGTGGCCGAGGCAGAAAATCTATTTTGATTCAATCACACGGCTTTACTGTCCCAAACCTAGCGTTTGTATGCTTAATGCCATATCTCACTAAACGTATCCTGATGTGGATAATTTTCAAATAAATATCTTGTTTTAAAACAATCGGATAAAGTCGGGCTTTTGAATAACATATTTCAATGATGAAACCTAGGTTTAATGATGTAGACGTTTTGTCAGAAATATTTGGTATTTTTTTTTTTCCTGTTTCGGTAATACTAACCAAGCGTCACTTTAACGGGGCCAGCGAGTGATTGCATGCAGCCGTACCAGTAATAGTGTGTCCTATGTAAAACACATCGCTCTGCCTTCTAGTAAAGGATTTATTGAAATCAATGTAGCCACCGTGACTCATGTGTGCAATTCGTCTACCAAGGGAGATTACTCCAAGAGCAGCCAATTTGTGGTAATCAGTGGTGCTAATGATGATACGTATATTTGTGATGGTTGGTGTGTACATTGTCGTAGAAGTAGGACGTAGGGCGTCAGCGAGCTTGATTGTTGAGTTCGTTAGAATATATATCTGATAGATATAGGGATGAGGATGACTGGTATATTACTACAAGTAAGAAATGTCTATCATTATGTTGGCTGACATGCTTTCACTGATTACTGATTCTCTCCAAAATCACACTAATGATCAAGATTTAAACTGGCAGAAACTGATCAAAAGCCTTTAAATGTGTACATAGTATTTTATGAGAAAAGGTTGTTTCGAAGTAGAGTGTAACACACTATGTATGAATCCTAAATGGGCAAAGATTAAAAAAAAATAAAAAAATGCTTTTCTCAATTTCTTGGAATATAAAGAAAAAATCTTGATTTTTGTGAAATATACTTGACAAATTTATGTATAAAAAATTATCGATAAAGTGAATGTTGATTATTGATTTGTGCATTTTAAGAGCATTTGCTGATGATCCGAAGTAGTCATCGACTACTAAGTAATTTTTGCCAGAAAGATAGTAAATTTATAGATGTTTTGAGAAACGGAACAGAAAGGAATTTTTCATGAATTCTTGACAAGATTAATTCTTATAATACCATGTAATTCCATCAGACAGCTGTATTGTAAATATATCAAAGGAAATCATAAAAACACATCAGAGTGAATGACTTGATTATAAGGTTCTAAACACTCAAGGATTTAATTCTCAAGGATTTCTCAAAGAAAATTTAGACATTAACAAACATTTGTTTAAAAATCGTAATCTGTTCTTTTAACATGAAATATGTTTAAGAAAATTGATCTGTAACATTATATTATTGAAATCAATATACAATATTTTAAGACAATCTAAAATATTTTTTTTCAAAAATCATCTTTCAATATGATGACAATCTGAAATTTCATCATCAAAATCATATCTTACATTATTGAATCACAATCTGAAATATTTTCTTAAAACTGTCTTAACATTATTCTATGTCAATTTGAAACATTTTCTCCAAAATTATTCTATGACAATCTGACAAAATGTTCTCCAAATCATCTGCAATTCTGGTCAGTTAACAGTCAGCATGCAGTACCAAGATATGGATTCACGAGCAGGTAGCCTCGGCCCCAGATGCTTCGCTATTTCTGTCATAAACCTGATTAAGCAGTGTTCCAATACTGAGTAACAGCAGCATTCTGTTATCTATAGAAGTTGTCAGCATCATCTGATGGCTACAGAAACAAGAANCCCCTTCTCTTCCTCTCAAACCCTTTCTCATCCATAACAAAACAAGGAAGGAAACTCAGTTAGGAATGGTCAGTGCTTATGTACGACCAAACTTACTTAGGTCTAAACCCGCTCAGCTTGATTATTGAAATGGGGAAAATTTCAGTCCAAAACAATTTATTTTTCATTCACATATTTTGGGAAGAAAAAGAGTTCACTTCACCATTTTTAATGACCAATGAGGAAAATCATATTTTAACTTCAAAAGATGTTATAAAAGGATCAGTCTGAAGTTCCAGGATCAACTGGTAAGCTGGGCCGGTCTGATTGATTGTAAACAGTGAACGGTTAGAGCTTGATCTAGTTTGGGTCCCCTCTCCAATGTATTGATAAAAATGTTGTCTATTTTCATTAGTCAAACAGATAGTGTGATTGGTTGTAATTCCTGGTCACGTTCCAGTAACGTTCGTAAGTCTCATAATACCGGGAAGGGACGGAGAGGAAACAGGCCGTAGTTGCCATCCTTTTATGGATTCATCAGAAAGAACATTATAATCTCTTTACCACACGCGATTTGTTTCCCAATATTCGGTGATAAATCTTACAATTTGTTTGGTTTCACTTCCCATTCAACTTCCGTCCTGGTTTTTTTCAGTTTAGGGATAATTCCCTTGTCCATGACGGCAATCACTTTGAGCAGACGTACGGTCCAGAAGTATACTTGGGTGTGCCATGCACATAATCAGGGTTCAATTGCTGGAATGATAATACAGCATTGAATTTTAAGAGATTTTATTATCTTATGCCAACTATAGAATCTTTTACAGGCAAGATCGTTACCAGCATGACCTCTCATCTAGAACTCTTAAAAGACCATAGGTTCTGTGTCTCTTAGACAGCTGAGTAGGGGTCGGACATTTATAGAGTTACGCAGCACAGATATGCTAGCACATGTACACATCATACAGCAGTAACTTTATAGGCTGAGCAAACTTGTTATGAAGGAAAATGTGGATTTATTTGATATTTTTCGTGAATTTTAATGATCACACAAATGAATGTGAACAATATATTTTCAATTTTGACTTCTGACACATTTCATAACAGCTGGTCCAACAACAGAGAGCTCAATAGTGCAAAACTGGCCAGTTGGTTGTTACCAGGCTTTGTTGTAGGGTGTTACCAGGCTTTGTTGTAGGGTGTTACCAGACTTTGTTGTAGGGTGTTACCAGGCTTTGTTGTTGGGTGTTACCAGGCTTTGTTGTAGGGTGTTACCAGACTTCATTGTAGGGTGTTACCAGGCTTTGTTGTAGGGTGTTACCAGGCTTTGTTGTAGGGTGTTACCAGGCTTTGTTGTAGGCTGTTGGCAGATTTTGAGGTTGGGAAGTGTTTTGTCCCAACGATAACATTCAAAAAGGTACTTCTGCTATAAAATAAAATATGATTATTTTGGCTATGTATATGGTTTGTTGAACCTGATTCTGAGTTATTCTGGATGCTTTGAAGTAGGTGTGAGAAATAAACATCTACCCATTAAATCATGGCTGCTTTTACAAAGTAGAGTTCCTGTCTTGTTGCAGATTCTGAAGTCATGGTTACAGAAATACATGATCATATCTGGTTGTACCCTAAAAGGCAGTCTGATTGCCTCTGTTGCTAGAGATTCTATGTGAAGTGTTCTATATAAATAATTTTTGATCAATCAAACATTGTTCAAAGAACATTATGACTTTGCATATATGTTCAAAGGCAATCAGGACAGCAGTCTTTATGTTGAGGATAAAAAGAGAACAGGGAAGTTTGTTCTATGTATATATACAGATTTTCGAAGGATGCATGATTGACATTTCTTTAATCACCACTTTCTGTGGCTCCATTTTATCACCAATTTTCATTGTCCTCTTTTATCTGTTTCCAATATGTCTTTTCATTGACATTTTGTTGTATCATTACTAAATGTGATGTAAGGAAACTATTTTATAATTTAATGATGAAAGAAGGATATTCTCGAATTGATATGCACCAGGTTTGCTATGAAGCAACATTGGGATCAGAGATACAAAGCCTGAGCCATAATTGCTTAAATAATCATCCGGTTGAGCTTAATACAGGTCATCTTGGCCGCATAATTATTATCATGTTTGAAGTGGTATTGTAACTAAAAGTGTCTTAATACTGAATGTGTCTTTTTTTTTTCACAATAATATACGTGTATGTTTTTCTAACACACCGTACAGGACTGTGAGTGTCAAACTGAAGCGGATGGTCATCATGAGTCCTGTTTGTAACGTATGAAATATATCTGTCTGTCTATAGAAAAACTAAGATTAACGACCGACTAAAAAACTAGCTGCTTTCAGCCATCACAGGGCTCCTCAGGTTTAATAAAAAAAAAACACCACTTTATGACATCACAATAACATGTCATATCACACTACAATAGTAATGTGACGTCACGAAGAACACAAGATTGGTGGACAATTTAGCGTAAAATTTGACTGTGGCCTGTTGAGACTTGGTTTTAATATTTTGATTAATTGGTCTTCTTTCTTTTCTCTTAAAATAGTGTCTGATGAAAATAGTTGATACAAAGGTAATACTTTAAATTTATCTGTCTGTCTGTTTTTATATACAACTCAAATAATGACATTTTAAAGGGTTATCTTGTCTCCAGGGGTGTGTACGCACACATTTAATAAATGTTTTAATTTTGAGCATGCATTATCTCCCCCATGGAAATTTCAAAAAGTTGCCAAGTATGGAAATAGATTTTTAAATTTGATTCTTATCAATGAATCATCAGAGAAATTCAGTTCAATGCAAATTTTAATTTTGAAGAATTTTTTTTATGAAAATGAACGTGTTATTTAATAAAAGTTTTACAGAGAAAGTCATTTATTTAGATCAAAGGGAATAACTAAGTGATCCTGTTTAGAAATCTCCTCCAGCTCAACAAATATCATTTTGATATCAAGTCACTTAAAAAGGTAAATCATTTGCAGTCCATTAAAAATTGATGAAGAAATATAGGAAGCCTCTCCCTGTGGAAAGTTGATTAGAATGGTATGTTTCATAGGGTAACAATTTTATGAATACATGCCCGTTATCTGATGTACAAGATTAAATTATTGAAGAACTATGTGATTGAAGTTTTCCATGTTTTACTTCAGGGTTTCCTACAGTTTATTTATCACTTAGCAAATGAATGTCACATTTAAAGATAATTATTTAATACACTTTTAGTCATACATATGGTTAGGTAGTGATTTTATCCATTTACATAAAAAAATGTGTCATATGCATGTTGATCTGATGCTTTAAGGTATAAACTATTTGTCTGAATTGTACTGTTTCTACATATGCATCGTGTAACTTCTTGTTTTGTTTAGCAAATACACATGTGTCTGTTTCAGGATTTTTCAAATGAATCAGTTGGTCATTGGAAACAACACTCAGTGATGTATAAATTTCTTTAGAGAAATTAAAAATTGAAACAGTTTGACATCCCATATTTTCAAATGTAATTTTGTGG